>NC_056732.1:1354002697-1354095197 GCF_019279795.1 Protopterus annectens | reverse complement strand
TGCAGGGGACCATCATCCAAGCAGATGTTGAGGGTCCTTTGTGTTCTTGCTGCATCCCAGCCATGAGAGCATTTGTATTTTTATCAACATCTGTCAGTGGTAACATGCCCACCTGCATCACCGAGAAGCTTCCTGTGCACCCCCATGTCTGTGCATACACATTCCTTTGCTACCATCACTGGCTTAGGCAGCCTTTGTGCATGCTCCAACCAGCTGACTGCTTGGTATCATTTGCAACCTCCATAGAGAAGACCATTAGTCCAGAATGGCAGCAACTGGCTGCCAGAGGACATAACTGTTGATGTCCTTTCTTGCCACTGGAAAGGGATATGCTACTGAGGATAGCCATATGTCTGACCAACATCCTAAAGCCTTAGGCCCTTCCAGGTGTTGTACATCAAACATATGTCCTAATAAGGTATGTAAGTGATTTACGGGAAATTAGTCCTCAGAATTTCTTTGCCACCAGTCTGAATGCTGCTTTTAGAATTTGGTGTGTCAACTCATTCACAGCATTATTCCAACTACTGAGCCTCCGGAAGATATGTACCCTACAAGGGACTTTTCCATCTTTCATTTTGCTGGATTACAATTTTACATGTCATCTAGAAAGGGAAATGTAAGTGTGGGAGGCAGAGTTTCCATAAATGCAGGACAAGTGCCTTCTCTGCCTAGGTGTGGACCATGATCATACTCAGTGCGCTAGTTATCAGGCTTTTGTACCCAAAACCCTGTGTAGCCTTTTGTCCTCCCTTTCTGTTTATCTTGAGAATAAATGTCTAAAGTTACTTGTGGAGGGAACCATGGCTTCTGAATCTGCCTGCCCAAACATCCAGAGGACTCTTAAGAAGAAGTCACAAAAGATATATTTAGAGGCTTTTGCTGACCAGCCTGTGCTGGATGTCTTCAAGTCAGATGAAGAATCTGAGGACTGTCCGGTTTCAAAGCCAGCTGCCTGTGTCATGATCCAGTTGGAGGCCAACACTGGGTTCTTTCTTGCATGTCCGCTGAGGTTGAACATACATCTGCTGCAGAAGAGAAGGGGGAACTGTAACTGATTATTTTGAAAGGGCTTAGGGGGATTGCCCAGATACTTGCTAGACAGGAGGTTTCTGGTTCCTTCATTGAGGTCAGGCAGGGCTATGAACCACCTAAGAGTATTAGGATTGAGGTACCTCTGAAGAAAACACAAAAGTCAAAGCATACAGCTGCTGTGGCCAAGGGTCCCCATAGGCAGTGGCAAGATTTCAGTCATGGTCAATGATTATCTGTGTCTTCAGTTGTGAGTCTGACTCTTCTGATGATGATGTGGAATTGAATTCTGGGATCCCTAGTGTACTCTTCTCAGATTCATTCTCCTCTTGTTTTTGGGTCAGAGGATGAGGTTACTCTTTCTCCATTTCCGCCTATTAAGGAGCTTTCATTTGGTGACACCATTGTAAAAATGATGGAACACTTTTTAGAAGGTGTCTGAGGCTCAAACATTCTTATATTTCTGCTGATAAACCTTCTAAATTACTGTCTTCTTCCAGATATCTTCCTTCTGACAAGGACACTAGGGCTTTGTATAGTTACAGGAACAAAGTTTATACCTTAATCATCTTGGCTTTCAGAGCCATTAACTACTAGACCCATATGACCAGGTATGCACTAACTCTTCTGCCTAACCTTGTAGGTGTTTTGACTGACATGCCTGATTCAGAAGCCTTTATTTTTTGATTTCTGCTTCTCAGGTAGCTCAACATTCAATCAAATGTAATTGTAATGTGTCCGATGCATCTTCTAGGTTCTCCTCCCAGAATCTGTTTGGCTCAGACTAATGTTCCTTTAATTATCCTTCTTAGTCTTCTTTGTGCAGAGACTATCTACTTTTGTTTGTTTACCCTTCCCTGCACCATAGCCAGATTACTCTTTCCCTCTTGTTAACTCTGTCCTTCCCCATCTGGCAGCAGATCACCACAGATTCATGGGTTCTTTCCATAGTACAAAAGGTTACTTCATTGGTTTGAAATCTGTTTCACCCTTTTCAGGGATTCATTAGCCTTCACTTTGCCA
Source organism: Protopterus annectens (assembly GCF_019279795.1). Lineage (NCBI taxonomy): Eukaryota > Metazoa > Chordata > Ceratodontiformes > Protopteridae > Protopterus > Protopterus annectens. Next base: position 1,354,093,142 of record NC_056732.1, on the reverse strand, counting down.
ACTTCCTCATTTTCCTCCACTTTTTCAGAAGTTTTTGGTTCAGGAGAACTATTCAGCCTGTTTCTCCCTTTCCAAGTGGATTTTATTTAAGAATATTTGATTCCCAGGAAGGAGGGCTCTTGGAGGCCAATTCTGGGTCTCTCCTTTCCCAGTACTTTTATGAGGGTCCTCTCTTTCTAGCCCCTGTTCCCCTTGCTACTTCATCAGGAGTATCTGGGCTAGCTATATCTGAATGATTCTTACCTCCATATTCCTATTCACCCTCTCTTCAGGACATTTTTATGGCTCTCTGTTTCTTCCTCTCATTCATTTCTCTCCTTTAACTTTTGGTCTTTTTACAGCTATGAGAATGTCTCCCAAATGTCTGGCTCCAGTCATAGCTTACTGCAGACTCCATGATATCCAGATTTTTACTTAGCAAGATGATCATTTCACTGAAGCTCCTTCCCAGCAGCTTCTTCTTCAGAATCTCAACTTTGCCATGCTTTTGCTATAAAGTGTGAGGTTGATCCTCGGTATCAAAAAATCTGTTCTGACTCCTTCACTGGATCAGGGTTTCCTGGGACACAGGATTTGAACCTTGTCTATGATAGCTTTCTTCCTCCTACCAAGGTTGCCTTCTTCACAGCTTTCATCCATTCTCTTCTTCCTTTACCAGTGGTATCTGCAAGAGAGTTTCTACAGGCTCTGGTGTATATGGCTTCCAGCATTCCTATGATTCTTTTCACCAGACACCACATGAAGAAACTTTAGTGATACGTAAAAATAATCTGGTTTCAACAATTTCATCCTTCTGAATTTCCCATTCCTCTTTTGCCTTGTCTAAGACAGGAATTTCTATGGTGGATTCATCAGATTTCTCTGAATCCAGGCCTACCTTCTGAAGCTCTCTCCCCTATTCAGGAGCTGTATACAGATGTTACAGATCTGGAGCATTTGTATACTGGTGCTTCAGATCTGGTTTAGCAGGCTTCTTCCAACAATATCAGGGTCCAGGGAGTGTGGTCTCCCCAACAACTGGAGGACCACATCAGTATCAAAGAAATGAGGGCTGTACTTTAGACTCTTCGCACCTTGCATTCCTTTAGAGTTTGTGGGCATCTCTTGGTTTACACAGACAGTACCACTGTCATGTGTTACCATAAACTAACAAGAGGACCCAAAGTCATATCTTCTTTGCAGACTAGTTCTTCTTCTTTAAGAATTTGCTATCTGCCATCATCTGATGCTTCAGGCCGTTTACATTTCCGCAGAGCAGAGTCTTGTGGCAGACAACTTAAATAATTCCAGGGCAGATCCTCACGAATGGATGCTTCACACAGAGGTCTTCCTGGACATTATTCATTGGAGGGGTATTCTTCAAGCAGATATGTTTGCCTCCCCACTGGACAAGCAGCTTCCCAAGTTCTGTTCTAGGGTGCCAGGTCCTCTGGCTTGGAAAGTGGACACCACTTCTTCTTGGAAGGGGTTGTTTCTGCATTCTTATCCACTTCTTCCTCTGTTTCCCAAGGTCTTATACAAAATAAAGTTGAACAGACTCAAAATCTTATTAGTGACTCCCTTTTGTTCCAGACAACATTAGTTCCCCCTTCTGTTTCATCCTTCTAAAGGCAATCATCAGACGTTACCTCACAGAGTGGGTCTACTCATGCAGAACAAGGGCTTGCTCATTCAGCCTCATCTGCTCACCCTCAGTTTGACTTTGAATGATAGGGTTTTGATTAATTTTCAACACCACTTTTCTGAGGACATGCTTCAGGCTTTGCAGGAGGCCAGAAAACCCACTACTAGAAAATCCTGTGTTGCTAAATGGAAAAGATTTTCTCATTGGTGTTATAGGCATGAAAGGGACCCTCTTTTAGTGGCTATTCCTACAGTTCTTGCTTATCAGTGTGAGTTGCTTAATTCTGGTGTGGCATATTCATCTCTTAAAGCACATCAACCATTTCTGCTTGTTTGTCCTTGGATCCAGCACTTCCCCTTAGATTTGAAATTAAACAATTTTAAAATGAGTACTTCACATTAGGCCCTCCAGAAAATCCATTCATTCTTCTTGGGTAATTATTTTGTTCTGGAGAAATTGAAGCAGCCTCTTTTTGAGCCTGTAGCTTCATCTACTTTGCAATTCTGTTCTTGGAAAACTGTTTATTTGGTGGTTCTTACTCTACCAAAAGAATTTCTGAACTAAAGGTTCTCATGGCAGTTTCCCCATTTTTGATTTTTTTACAGGGATTGAATTTCTCTTTGCACCAGTCCTTCTTTTATGCCCAAGGTGGTCAATGACTTGTCCTTAAATCAGTCCATTCAACTTCCTTATTTTTCCCTTCACCTCAGAATTCTGGTGAGAGGATTCTACATGCATTAGGTTTGCACAGACAGCTCATATATTATCTTGATAGAAACGAAAGATGTTAAAAAATACAAGCAGCTGCTTGTTTCCTTTCATGCCAAGAAGCTGAGTTTAGCTGTTTCTAAGCAAACCATCTCTTCTTGGATTTTTAAGGCAATTTCTTTTTGTTATTATTTGCATGGTAAGCAGCATCATTCTGCTGTTCATGCTCATTCCACTAGGGCAGTAGCCTTCTGGTGCTTTTTTCAAGGTCCTAGATGCATGATCCAATCTGGAAGCTGCTACTTGGTCTTCTGTGCATATTTTTACTAAACACTACAAGTTGGATGGTGTATGTAGGGCCAGAGATGGCTTTGCCAGGGCAGTTCTTCATGGGTTCTTCGGTTGCATTCTTTTCCCACCCTATTCAGTGGCTTTTGTACTCTCACTTTAGTAAGAATACTGCAACAGTGACAAGGAAGGACATAGTAGAGTTGTGTATGTCCTACTTTTCACTGTTGCAGTATTCTGTCCCTCTCTCCTTCCCCCTTCTTGGTTTCTGTTCTCTTACCTTCGGCCGATGGGTCCTTCTTTCTCCCCATTCTGGATGCACATGCACCTTCCTTTGTTCCTGTTGGGTTGCTTTGCTTCTTCTGGGGTATTTCTGTTCTGAGGATCAGGCACCTTTATGTCACTTAAGTACCTTATGTCCTGGACTCAGGACATATGTCTGATGTAAGGCGGTTGGAAGGGCCCAAGGCTTTGTTATGCTGGCTGGACGTATGGTTATCCATTTAGTAGCATAAATATTGACACACTCCCTAGTAGCAAACATTACACATCAATTATAATCTACCAAATCATTATCATTCAAACATTACATAGCTCATTCAAGTCCTACCTTATTTTAAACCTCATTCCTCCCCTGTATGTATCATTCCCACAATTCCCATTTTTTTCCTATGTAATTTGCTCCTACCCTTTATTAAATATCCCAATTCCATTTGGTTTATCTCTGTTACTATATTCACTACTTCTAGCACAGTTGGTTTAGACTTTGATTTCCTTTTTCTAGTAACTTGTTTTTGTGACAGCCACCATAATTAGACTCAGCAACACCTTACCATGTCTAGACAATTCCGATTCTGATGAAGACCATATACATTGGTTGTTAAATCTTGGACAAATGTACTTTTAGCCTCATCTAGCTGTGTTTACTGTATCCTGTATTGTGTGACCGTTGGATGTCAATTTACTGTTGTCCTGTGGCGTTCTGTGTGGATTAAAACCATTGGTGAGATCGGATTTTTCATTGTACTGTTTGGCATTTTTTATTACAATTCCGATTCTGTATCATAGCTCAAAAAAATCATTTCCCTAGTTAGATCAACTTGCTCACCCAGTATCTTCATCAGAGTAGTCTGTGGAGAATCTTTAAAGTCTACCAACGCATTACACTCCCAGAAAATATCTACACAGGTGCCTCTATCTTCCCCATCACACCTCCAACATTGCTGTCAACCTGAGGAAGAATTCTCTGGAGTTTACCTGGGGTATAAAATATCTATGTAAATATTTCCAAGCAAAAATCCTAAATCTTCTAGATTTTGTTGCATATTTGAGAGATGTACATAGATATATCCACCCATTGTTTCTTTATGAATTGCTTTCTAACCTCCTCTGATAGCAGTTTTAATGCAGTATTTTATATTCTGTACGGATTATTCCTTTTTTAATGGCAACTTCTGTTCTAGATTCTACTAATAACCCTACCAGTGCTGGTCTTTCATTTAGGACCCTCCTATTTCTTTCTCTTTGCCTCTATGCTGATATCAGTCCTTAATAGGGAAGGCAATCTCTAACATGCAGTCCAAATAAGTTATTGGCGTGTTCCCATTCTTTTACATTTCCCTCTCTAGTTATTTGCTCCCAACACCTTGGTTCCTTTGCCAGGTTTCTCCAGTAAATTCCAGTCCCCTCTTCTCTGTTGTCTGTTTCCCTATTTGCAGTCAACCCTATCAGCAGAATCTCCTTTCTCCACTCCCATGTTGACTTACTTCTTAGAATGCTTTCTGCTACTTTATGAGTATAATATTCTGTGCGATTGTTGTTATTCTCCTTAAAGGTCTGCATCCAAAATCCCAGTCTCTCTGTGTTTCTTGAGCTTTCCCAGTGTTTCATCATCATCCCTTTCTGCTTTGAATTATAAATGTCTGATTTTGCTGTCTATAGGAGCCTTACCTGTATAGCTCTGAAATATCCCTTCAAATCGGGTAATCCCAATCTACCTTGTTCTATTGGAAGAATCATCTTATCCCACTTGACTCTTGCCATCTTCCCATCCCAGAAAAAAATAATTGCTATCTACAACTTCTCTGGTTGATAAAAATATGCCTGACCCATGTATAAGACTAAAGGGACTAAAAACATTTTAACTGCTTGTATTTTACTATCCATATCCATATATCAGAGCTTCCAATTTATCAGTTTTTGTATTATCTTTTGTTTAGTCTCTTCCCACTTATCCTTAGCTGCCACACTGGAATCGTTTTTAATCCATACTCCTAAATACTTAATTTTATCATGTCACCATAAATATGGCTATTGCTGGACCAAATCATGTGTGAATACATAATTGACTGCTATTGCCTTTGTTTTAGCTTCATTAATTTTGTATCCCAAAAAGATTTGAAACTGTCTAAAATGTTTCACATCACTGTAATGTCATTTTCTGGTTTTGTTAGGTATAAAATAATATCATCTGCAAATAGAGCCAACTTTTCTTGACCGCTATACCAATTATATCCTTGAATTTCTGAGTCCCTTATATCCTTTGCCAATGGTTCTAAATATAATGCAAATAACTAGGGGAAAGAGGACACCCTGCCTGATTTCTCTGCTCAAGCAGAAATTAGCAGAGAGGACCACACCCACTTTAATTTTCACTATGATTCTACATACATCCTCCTAATCAACCTTATAATTTTTATCATGGAATGCAAATGCATCCATTGCCCTACTCATAAAGTTCCAGCTTACTCTATCAAATGCTTTCTCTGCATAAAGACCTGCCTATAACAGTGGTATTTTCTTACATTCTACTTCCCGCTGGATCATTAATGTTCTGTTAATGTTTTCCTCCTCTTCACAAAACCACATTGATCCATATCTATCAATTTTGGCATCACTTGTGCCATTCTTTTAGCCATTATAGACATAAACACTTTATAATCATGGTTTAGTATTGAAATGGGCCTGTATGAAGCTGGATCTGATGGATCTTTATCCTCCTTAGGTATTACAGTTGCCACCACTGTCTTCCAGGATGTTGGTATTTCTCCTTCTCTTAAACTACTGTTAAACAAAACCTTCCAGATCTTTATCATTTTTCCCTCCTAGCTTCCAAACTTCCACAGGAATACCATCTATTCATGGGAACTCTCCTATAGATTGGTTATATATCACCATTTTTATCTCATCTCCTGATATCCTAATTGAACCTCATGCATGTCTAACCTCGGCGTATTTAATTCTTCCATAAACATTTCCATTTGGAACATTTCTTGATTTCCATGTTACTCTGATTTATACAGACTATCATAGAATTTCTGAAATATTTCTAATACCTCTACAGGACCCTTGTTACCTTTCTTGTTATATGCTTCCTAAACTTGACAGCAGACCTTTCTACTTTCTGTTGAGTCATTGTGCTAAAAGTTTTTTGTGCTCTAGAGTTATCAAAAAACAGTTGCTTAACAGCAGTCTTTCTAAACTCATGCATATTATCGATGTAATCCCTAATTTTCTGCTTAGTATTCTGCAGTTTTTCCTCCTTTTCTAATGTGAGATTCCCCCTGTTGTGCAATATTTTAGCATTTGTCCGTCCCTCTAAACAATTCTTGTTACTTCTTAAGCATATCTCCCTTTCTTTTATTTCCACCATATTTTTAATGTCTACTTTATTTTTATCCAAGTCTCTAGCTATATTTTCAGAAGAAATTTCTATATTCTCTAATAGCTCCTGAATAATTTCCACTACCTATTCCTTACATTCCACTCTTTTTAACAGATAAGTGGGAAAGTGCCAGTGTCTCATTTTTATTTCATTACCCTTTGTTTTTATTTTAGTTATTATTAGAGCATGATATGAAATAACTATTGGGTGCATATCAAGACCTTGAGTTAAATGCACATGCTGCTGTAAAATGTATATTCTGTATAGCCTAGCCCAGTTTTTGTATCTTGAGGAAGAATAGGTAAATTCACTCTAAAGTCGTAGTACTGAATTCACATCTTCCATGCCAAATATTTTCATAAATTTCTTCAAAAGTATACCCTCCTTTGTTATACTTTGCTCCCCCCAAGACACATCTTTACTGCTGCAAACTAAATTCCAGTTCCCACCTATAAGTAATACTCCTTGCTGAAAGCTAATTATCTCTCCCAGAATTTTCTTAAGCTCTATTGTATCAGTTTTAGGTGGAATATAAACATTTGAACCTATCTCACAGCTTACATAACGTTTTGTTTTATTGAAAGTCCACAAAACAGCACACCCTCAACACCCCCCTAAAACCTATTAACTTAGTACTAACACACAAAACTATATACATCTTCAAATATTGAAGGTTTACCCTCCTGATAGGAACAGATGTCCCAAACTGACAGCCATACTGACATACTTGAGTTAACCTAAAACAAAGGTTATCCATGCTAAGAGGCATGGTGCATCCTGTGCTTCTACTAGGCGCTGTCTGGTTTTGGCTTATCTTTATAACTCTCTCAGCTGGGAAAACACCTGAATGCTTGTAGACAACATTATCTCCTAGCCAATTTCTTTTTTTTCCCTAGCCAATTTATTTTTATCAGATTGTCTTCATTGAGAAATGAGGACCAAATACAGAATTGCTACTAAGCATACATTTATTTGCTAGAATAAATGTCTTATAATATTCAATATTGTTTTTCATTTACTTGCTTTCTCTTAAAACTTGTTACTAGACATTGAGAAATGATGACCAAATACAGAATTTCTACTAAGCATACATTTATTTGCTAAATAAAAGCCTTATAGTATTCAATATTATTTTTCATTTACTTGCTTTCTCTTAAAACTTGTTACTAGATCAAGCTAAGGACCTCAGTCCAGTCATTTCCCCATGGAAGAATGAGAAAAAGCACATTTTTTTTATTTTGTCATGCTGTTTAACTAGATATTTTTACATTGCATTGCCTGCATTTCTTAAAACTGAACAAGAAGAAAGAGAGAGGAAGGGAGAAAGAAAGTAAAAAAGAGCAGCTGTCTAAAATAGTATACCTATTACACTTAAAAACAACTGCAAAAGTCTTTCTTTATAGCATGCAAAGAAAATCATTCACTATAAAAATAGTATTATTAAGAACAATTTTGTTTTACTTGCAGTTTCTCCCACTTCTTCCCCTCCCATAGGCATTTTCCAAACATTATTGACATGAAATAGGGCATATACTTTAGAGTCCCTCACAAGTCCAACAAAGTCCATAAAAGTCCAGTATTTCCATATTTTGTTTTCCTGTCATATTTCACAAATATAATTATTGCTTTGTAATGCCACATTTGCCCATTTCCAGTTTATTGGTTTTATTCCTGTTCAGCTCCATCTCCCAGATCCTGTCTCCTCTTCATTCCAATTTACTCTGAATTCTTGTAGTCAACCATTGTGCTCCATTCCTTCTCTCCAGCATTTCCCATTGAAATATTAGGAGAGATTTCACTGGCACAGTCTCTATGTGGTCTTTATTACCAGAAGAACAAGAAGCAGAATCTCCTTCTGTTTCACAGCTACTTAGCATGTAGTTCATCACAAATGAATTTGACCCTCCAGGGAAGAATATTTTGAAATTAGCTGAGTACAGCCATTTGAATCTCACTCCTTCTTCTAGACATTCTCTGAATAGTGTAATAAATTTACTTTTCTTTTGCCTGGTATACAATGAACAATTATTCTCCACAAACACTCTGATGTCTCCCATTTTTAGTACTTTGTCCTTCTACCACAGTTTTGTCAGAATCAACTCCTTCTGCTGGTAGGATTGTATCTTTACTATTAAAGGTCTAGGCTGCTTTCTCATAGCCAGGTTTGGAGCATACACACAATGTGTTCTTTCAGTTAACAACTCCTGCTGTGGAATACCAGTCCAGCTGCTTATTTGCGCTTTCATAAAATTAATACAGTCTGTTCCTTCCAGCTTCTCTGGTACAGCTGAAAATCTCAGATTTTCCCTATGTGCTCTGTTCTCTAATTTTGTTATTTTTTGCAACATCTCTTCTTGAGCATTTTCATATTCAGCCAGACTTTTCTTCATTTTAACGTCTGATTTCTGTAGTTCTGACATCTCATCTGAATATCTGTTTAAAGCTTCTTCCATGTTTTCCAGCCTTTTGTTGTTTAAGTTCATCAGGGTTTTGTTTATGTTTCCAGTTCTGTGTGCAGTTGTCTTATGCTTCCTTGAGGTTACTGGAAGTCATGTCTTGAGCTTATACTGATTTTTGGTGAACAGCTGCAGTACTTTTCCTAGTCAGTGTTTATTTCCTTAACTTTTGTAGTTGATTTTTCTTCAGGTCCCCTATTTCTTTTTCCTGGCATTCAGCCAATGTACTTACTAGCCAATTACTGAAATTTACCTAGAAGCACAAAAGTCCACTGGCCTTCTCTGCTGACTTTCTGTTTTCATAGTGGGAGAGATAGACTTAAGCTGTTACTCAACATGCAACCATCTTGGAAAATTCAAGATGTTCACTTATTAGTCATTCCTAGTTTGTTAAAAATTGAACTATGACACACAGCATTTTTGAGCTCTGCCAAAGGTCATGTGTGGAATTTTGGAGGGAAAATATTTTTACTGAAGTATTAACTGTTTGTTATTAGTTTATAGTAGTAACATTGCATTTTTATAAGAATTAATAAGTCATTTTAAATTTTCTTGATTGAGTTTTGTTTGAAACGTGATTAGTATTGAAGTACTTAATCCTGAAGATGAGAGAGACTGCACTTCTTAGCAAGGGCAGGATTCAGTATTCTTTGACCTTTTACCTTTAGGCTGCATCATATTTCCTATCTACCAGATCTTTCCTCAGTACCCTAGGTGCTGTGTCAGGCAGGATTATGCTGCTGTATAATGATAGCCTACTTATGAGAAAATTTCATCATTACCTTTTATATATGGCCCTACATGTCAAGACATGTTGCTAACATGGTGTCCTCAATCAACAGAGGAAACGTAGAAGGAGACTTCATTGATATAGGTGGTCTTTCACCTTTCCACATCCCTTGTCACTTTCTGATATTAGTCTTGTTGAATTTTATAGGGAGAGCTCATCTGGAAACCCGCTGTGTTCGGAGTGTTGACTCCTCACAAATAGTTAATGCGACAAAGATGCTAACATTGATCCTGACAATCAAGATCTGCATAAAATGCCCATGCAAGTGAATTATTGAAGTAACATTGGATTGCACCATAGCTGTTTAGTACATAAATAAGCAAGCAGGCACTTGTTTATCCTACCCTTACGGGATAATTAATGAACTGTGGAACTTGGCCTTATCTTTTGGCATGTGCTTGTTTATAGTTCATCTGTCAGCAAACCAGAATGCCACAGAAGACTAGCTTTTGCAGAATGAGTTTACATCATGAGTGGTGGATGAATCTACAGGAGTTTCTGCACAGGAATTGGGGAACATCATAAAAGGAAACTCTTTGATACAAGCTACCATGCTTAGTCGCTAAGATTTTACAGAAAGGCACACACTGCTATTTAGGGTTTTGGACTGGGGATATGTTTTATTCATCCCCATTGTGTGTTTTGTCAAAGGCAAACATAAGAAATATAACAATTCATTCTGTTTAGTTCCCCACTGACTAAAATTATCTTGGATCTCTCTTCTACTAGGACATGTGAGTCCTTTCTAAATAGGAGCAGCATCAGTCTCCTTACACATTTGCATTGATTTGCATTCCTGAAGTGACTTTCACCTGTCAAAAAAGATATGTCATGACAGCATTAGGGCAAGGTTCTGCACTCATTCCTCTACAGTGTAGAGATGGAATTGTGATTGCTAGCATTTCAGTAAATAAATGGAAACTGTTCTCAGTAAACGTAGTATGGACTTTGCAAGAAGCTAGGAAAGCCAGCCAATAGGAAGCATGTGTTAAAGTGGAAAAAAACTATTGCAGTGCTGTTAATCAGAAAAATGTTGTACTTTTCATTTGTTTTGAAATACCTTGCCCACTCACTCAGCAAAGATATTTTTCATGTTAAGGCTCTGCCTTGTCAGGTTATATTCTTTTTGAAGTCTTCTAGGCCTTGTTGCTTGTTAAACATTTCTCTCTGACAAATTTTGCACCTCAGAGCCCCAGGAATGTGATTTTTCCCTTTTTAAGATATAAATTTTATTCTCAATGAATTAATACAACCTTCTGTACTGATTTATTCATTTCTGTTGAAACTTCTGTCTTCATAGTCATTGTTGCATGTGGAAGTTGCTACTGCCATGAGAATGTCAGAATTTTAGGTCATGTATTTTTCATTAAAGGTATGGGGTTGTTAACTAGTCATTTGTTTATTCCCAAGGTTTGTCAAGCATTGCTTGGAGTTAAACAAAACAGATGCCCAGTATTTATTCTCATCCTTATACTGTGGATGAAGGTTTTTTCCACTGTATGGATCCTTGGAGGCAACTTTGGACATATATTTGCAATATAAAAGATATCAGAAAATTAGTCTAACTTTTGCTTCAACAGGTTGGGCCTGTGTTTAATGGGACACACGATGACCATTGAGATGGCTGCTTGTATTTGTTTTTCTATGATGCAGCTAAAATTGTTATGTAAGGTGGCTTATGAAATATCACGCAGAGGCAGAATATATGGTCTAATCTGCATGAGATGTATATTGCAACATGGGTATATTCAGTAAGCTTTTCTGTCTAAGTTTAGGGATAGCAGATGATGTTGGCTGCATATTTTTAGACTCAGTCATTTTTTCTGCCCTGTCTCAAAGGAATACCTTTTGTACTCCTTTCTTAATGCTGTCTGCAGTGTTGGTTGTACCTTAAGCAGAGGAACAAAAGGAAGACTAGTGGCCTAGGTTGGCTAACCAGCATTGAATTGAAAAGAATCAGGTATGTATGCCACATCCCATGTTGGAGTAATTATTCCAAAGATTACTTCTTGGAATGTACAGTAATACAGAGGGGGCAGTAGAGGGGCACTTGGCTCTTCATCCAGAAGCTTGGGAGACCATCATCTTGGATGTGTGGGTTTTGAGAGTTATATCCAGAGGCTATACAATTCCATTTTTGTTTGCCCCAAGAGAGTCACAAAAATCCCTCCCAGATGTTCCACCATGTTAGAGAGGAGATGTAACAGTTAAGATTCAAAGAGTACTGGGCAGTCAAGTCATTCAAGAGGTCACACCCTACCAGTGAGGATCCAGGGTCTATTCCAGATTTATTTTGCTGCCAAAGAAGAACAAGGACCTCAAGCCAGTTTTGGATCAAAGCTTGAGACTCCTTACTCCAGTTGTGTCTATCCTTAGGGATGACAGTGAACTACAAGAAGACCAGTTTAGAGCTCATGGGCTGTGATTTTGATACAGTCATTCAGACAGCAAAGCTCCCAATGCACAGGTTAAACTCCCATCTGACAAAAGGGACTGTCCAAATGGGAGATTTTCATTTTGGGTGTTAGAGCAAGTTGAACCAAACCCAAGGGTTGGGTAATGGGAAACTTGGATTTGGAAAATTGGAGTACGATGAATTGTTATGGCAACTGCGGTTAAACACAGGGACACCCCCAGAGTTCAGTGGGCAACTTTCACTGGGTCCTGTATTAAAAATGAGGGATGCTAAATTGTGATGGAAAATGTATATATAAACTTTGTTTATATAAATTTTGTTTTAAATGAAAAATGGTTTTATGAACAAGTGGAAAGTGTGAATATACTGTTTGTATGTTTTTAAAAATATATGCTTTTTAAAACATGTGCTTTTACTAAAACTATATTGCTGTGCATTATGTATTAACTTTAACAAGGTTAGTTTGAATTTTATATAGTCAGAAAATGATGTAAAATTTTCGGCCAGTAATTGTTCTTTATTCTTGTAATGACTAGTATAAATCTTGTGGAAAGCTGAGTGTCTTTATTCTGATAAAGTTTTATAGTGGCCTGAGATCCCAAGCTCTCTGACAGAGTGATCAGTACTATATTCGCTTTCCAAAAATCTTCTACATGGTAGATATGTGCTAATAAATGGAAGTGCTTTGCACTTTAGGCTTTATCCAATGGTATGAACCCTTTTCTGCCCCATTTGATGATGTTTTGGATTTCCTTGCTGATCTCCTTCAATTTGGTTTGAGTTATTGTACCATCAAAGTTCAGCTTGCTGCTATTTCTAATTTTCACATTGGCAGAGATAACACTCCCATAGCTGCCTTGAAGATTTCTAAGGCTTTCTTGAGGAGTACACTCTTGCAACGTCCCCTAATTCATGATCTCACCATCTTTGCGATTTCCCTTTCATGCAGCAAGTATTAGCCAGTCCTCCTTTTGAGCATCTGACCACAATTTCTTTAAAGCTGATATCTTGGAAAACAGTCTTTCTGCTAGCCATTGCTTTGGGGAGATGAGGGGCAGAGGACAAGCTCAGAAACTTATCTGATTTTTCAAAAGGTCAGGGTTACCATCATGACCAATCCCTCCTTTTAACCTAAGATAGCTTCAGAGTCTACTTTAAATCAGTTTATTCATTTGCCTGTGTTTTTCTTTTAGGACTTTAGCAATAAGGACGAATATTTGCTGCATTGCCGGGATGTTCACAGACAGCTGAGATTCTATGTAAACAGGACCAAAGCCTTTATAAAGGCAAAGCAACTCTTTGTCTCCTTTTCCAAGACCAGGCTGAGCAGGCCAATGTCAAAAGCAGTCCCATTCAAATAGGTCTTTGATTGCATTTCTTTTGTGCGTGACTTGAGAGGAATGCCCTTGCTGCAAAACCAAAAGATCATTATGCCAGAGTAGTGGCTACTTCTGGCTGCTTTTTTCTCCAGAGATTCCATTGATGACATTTGTGCTACTGCTACTTGAGCTAGTATTCATACTTTTGTGCCCCATTACAAATTAGATGTGCAGGCGAGGTCCAGGGCCTCTTTTTGTTCCACCATTCTACGAAATGTTCTCTCCTAGGGCCTCCCTGGGAGTATATTTGGCTGAGGACTCTGTTCCACGGGTTGAAGCCTTATGGAAAAGACAGCATCAGATATGAAAGTTATGTATTTGCCTTAACGATAGAGCTGTAGTGTCTGTTTCCATTTGGGTAAACCATCCCTCCCTCCTATCCCCCTCCTTACTGATAATTTGCTTTCTACGTGAGTGGGTGACTGAGCTTTCAGGGTTTCCTACTCAGATCCTGTCTTAAGCTCCAGGAATTATACTTGTATGTCTTTAGATCTGTGTAAGGGGCATACTTGATCTGAGTAAGATGGAGGGAGCAGTGTATTATGAGGTAGAGGGTGCAGAGCTCTGGAGTTGAAGTCTCTGAGAGAAGGCTGGCATCGGATCCAATAACCCCTAGGCTGAACCGGACAGCAACACACAACATGGATCTGTCATTATAGTAAGCTCATAACTTTTGTTTATGTCCTTGCAAAAGGTCATAGCTTCCACAGACTCAGGCACTGTAGGAAATATTTTCCAGATTGTACAGACTTCAACTGTGGTGTCCTTAAAGCACTTGCTCTGTGAAAGCCTGTCCTCCAAAGATCTACTGTTATCATAAATTCTGTGATGTCTGTATTTTAGTAATTTACAAGGATGTATTCTCTGATCACGCAGTCAGTCTAGTGGTGTTTCACTGGTAGAGCTAGTGCCCCTTCCAGCACTCACTATTTTACAAGGCAAAGCAACTAATCCTGGTTGGGGAACCAGTCCATTGCAACACACACCATGCACACTTCAGGAGAATTTGGAGGATCACCAGTTCACCTATGGTATGTCTGTTTGGGATATGTAATGAAACTGGTACATCTAGCAAATTCCCATGTGAGCATAAGGAGAATGTACAGATTCTGCACAGAAGGAATGAGGGAATAACCAAAATGGAAGATCAAGCGCTGTGAGGTAGCAGTACTAAGCAATTAGCACTGTGCCACTCTGTCTAATTGCAGTAAAGCACAATACAATAACATAATTGACAATACTAATAGTTTGTGGTCTTCCATGATTTAGGATGTTCACTTTATTATGGATTCACTTTGCCTGGCTTCCGAAACCTGGATAGTATTTATGTTGTAAGTGATATTGCTCTGTACATTTTTATTGTTCGGGTTAGGGAGTAACTTGAAAGATGATAGGCAGATGAGAGAGTGAAATAGTATAGGTTGGCTATACTGCAATTTTACAGCCTGGAACAAGCCTTGCAACCCATCTGAGTCCATTCTAAATCTGACTTGATGTCAGCTTTCTTACTTGTTTTCTATAAAAGGTCACTGCTGCAGATATCTGGTATTTTAGTACCCAGTTTTGCACTAATTCAGTAAGTTATTCAGAAATAATGTTACTATAGTTAATAAATTATCTATATTGCCCATTTTGGAATTCAGTGTGATGTAGAACTTAAATTGTGCATTGAGGGAGAAATCAATTGCATAGAAAAGATGAATCATTCAAGGCTATGATGCCGTTATTTGTATTCTTCCAGTTCACACCCGCAGCTCCTTATGGTGTCCAGACCTTGTTTGGGCCTGACATCTTTAACCAACTAACTTGTCAACTAGTAATAAGCAGTATTAGAAAGTGCAAAGAATTATTGACGAGACTTAGGTTGTTAGTCTTAAATCTAGGATATTGTGCAGTAGAGAAACTGATCAATTCATTTGTCACTTATCCATATTTTCATATTTATGCTCATATTTGCATAGCTGGGAGCCCTACATGTTATTTATGGAATGTGTGAAATGCCATGATGGGAGACAGAAAAATTCATCATCAGTGTCCATTTATATCACTTTATACCTGAAATATTAACAGTCTGATAGAAATTATGAAAATGAACAATATTTCCACACATACTTAATATTTCAAACAAAAATGACAAATTGTTGCAAGACATCAGGTGAAACCTTAGATGTTCTTGAAGAAAACTCACTTTGATATTTGCAGTGTAAGTTATACATCTTTAGAGATAGTCTTCTTTTATTGATAACTATACAACTAATCATAATGTTTTCATATTTCTGTAAGGCTCTCAATAAACATGCACTTATAGAGGAATTTCTTGTTGTCATATGAAACCTTATGTCTGGTTAACAAAAAAATGCTCTATCAATATATGTCTAAGTACTGTAGTTTCCAAGCTATGACAATTTGTTAAAGATTAACAAAAATGTAATATAATTTATGGATTGTGTGCATTGCAATATATTTTAATATTTATGGTAAGACTGTGAATGCACTGACTATTATCACTGTAAAGAATATGTTTTACTGATAACATTGCTATTTGTGTGCTTTAATAGCTTTTATTTTTCACAAAATATTTACATTTGTTTATCTTATGCTTTCTAAGTTTATTTTTCAGAAAATGCTGTGGAATGTGAAATATTTGTAAGCTGCTATGGGTGTGAAATTCCACAACATGTAGGTGTTAATGAGTTAACAATGCAGCCATTTGATTTTCTCCTAATTTATTTATTCAGGCAGAGAATGCCATTTGAAGAACTGTTACCTGCCAACACTTCTGAAGATGCCATGGATTTGATAAAGAAATTGCTGGTATTCAATCCAGAGAAGCGCCTTAATGCAGAAGAGGCTCTCCGGCATCCTTATGTCAGAAGGTAATCGTCATACAGTATTAGTCAAGTCGTGACCTAATTTCAAAATTGGCTGCTACTTCTCATTCTGTAAAAGATTATAAAGTGCCAGTTCTCATAACTGTACCTCAGACTATCTGAAAAATGATTTACCAGTCTATAATCTTTTTTTTCCTCTTTTTAACCACTGATGGTAAACAGCAGGACCCTGTTGAAGCAAAAACTATGTAAAGAAAGCACTCTCTCTACCTCCCCCACCAGCTAACCAATTTAAGTCACTGATGTTTGGTCTAAAGGCAACAAACTTTACAAAGATTTAGTCATCATGAGACAATAGCATTAACCTCATCCTTATCCCATGAATATCGAGGACTTCCTAACCAACCATAGTCTTACTCAGCTTGTTGAGAAATTTACCAGACCTAACCTTAACACAGGGAGCTAGTCCTTCCTAGACTTTTTATTATAAATAAATTCACCATAGTCTATCTCCTTCTATTAGTGATCAATTCCCTGTAAACTTTACAATAAAAAAATCAAATAAAAAATACATTAATAAGTTCAAATCGTAAAACTCATCAGAACATCAAAGAACTGCATAATGAACTTGCTTAAACAAAATGGGATCTCCTGTTGTCAGTGGAAGACCCCTCAAGTGTAACCAACACCACAGTTTCTGGTAGACATCATAATGCAAGTTCAATCAAGTATGTAAGGATTTCTCGAATGGTTCTAGTGAATTACATTTTCTTAATTGTAATGGTAGTCTGTTCCATGATGTCACAATACTTTGGGTGATAAATCTTGATCTAAATTGATTTTGCATTTTTACTTTCTGAAATACAATCCTTCGATACAATATCCCACTCGGGCATTATAGATAAGCTCACCAGCTTAAATATAAACCCCTATGTCACTAGATGGGTTGCAAACTGGCTCAAGGACAGAACCCACATGGTTAGAATTGCTGGAACCATGTCAGACTCCAAACCAGTTACAAGTGGCATCCCACAAGGCTCAGTCCTGGGACCTCTCTTGTTCGGTATATATTTCTCGGAGGTACAGGCCAACACGGAAGGACTGTGGCTGACCAAGTTCGCAGATGACTGCAAACTGGGCACCATAATCGACTCTCCAGCCGACACAAGCATCCTCCAAAAAGGCCTCATAGAAACAGACAACTGGTGTCAGAGCCATGGCCTCAAGCTAAACGCCAAAAAGTGTATAGTCATCCCTTTTGGCAAAAACAAAGTGCCCACAAATTACCACATAGGTGGTAATCCATTAAGTACAGAAGAAGTAATTAGGGACCTGGGGACCCAAGTTGATAGCAATCTCTCATTTGACAACCACGTGGCCAAAGTGGTTAGAAGAACATTTTCTATAGCCCACCTAATCATGAAGGGATTCACATCTAGATCAGGGGAGGTCATCATGCCTCTTTACTCATCCCTCATCAGGCCCATAATTGAGTACAATGCCCTTTTGGGATGTACCTTACCAGACACCTGCAGCAACTGGAAAGACCCCAAAAGTACCTCACCAAGAGGATCAAAGGGTTCAAACAGATGCCATATGCTGCCCATTTAAAGAAACTCCAGCTCTACTCAGTGGCATACCGCCTATTTAGAGGTGATCTGTGCCTGATGTATAAAGCCATGTCCAACCCAGAATTAATGGACATGCTGCACCTCAGAAAATCTAAATCCCATTGAGCTATGCTCGAGACTTGAACCTCAGCACTGAAATAAATAGGACATGCTGGAGGGACAGATTCATAACCCAGAGGCTCCCTTCACTCTGGAATAAAATCCCAGTCCAGGTTAGGCAGAGTCCCTCATTGACTCTCTTCAAGAGGAATCTTGATGAGAGGATGGGAGATCGTAGGTTTACCCCGGGTATCACTTCTGTGTCACTGTTAGAGGCACAGTATACTAACCTCGAAAAAGGGCATAGCAAAATTAATTTAAAATGGGTGGCGAAAGCCAAACACACTCTGGCTAGGCTTATAAATGCCCTATGGCAGATAGCCTAGTATGAACCTATGAACCTATGAAAGGTATCATTTGCCCCACAAGAAGTTCACCCTGCCTATCATCTTTCAAGTTACTCCCTCACCTGAAGCATAACCACTCAATATTTAACAAAAGATGTGTTTCTTCATCATGATTTGCATGGTATGCTAGGTACAATCTGTCCCATAGCTAATAATAACTAAATGAAAATAAATTAAGTTTAGTTAAGTGTCCCAGATTTGTTACTGCCCTGTACTTCATAATTCTTTTAGTACATTTTCTTTGAACACTTTCCAATATACAGGGATCACCTTTTGAATATGTACAAAATAATAAAATGTATCCAGTTATTGGTTTAATATACATGGTAAACAATTTCAGTAGAGCTGCAACAGATCTGATAAAAAAAATTCTCAGGAGACCTATAACACATATAACCTTTGCCTTTAATACTGCATGCATTTTTATGTTGTTAGAACTTGTTTGTGTATTGTGTTGTGTATATGCACACACACACACACACACACACACACACACACACACACACACACACACACACACACACACACACACACACACACCAAGATCTTTGTATTCAGTCATTTTCTGTATAACATGATTTCCCAAAATAAAAGGTTGTTCAGGTCTGAATTAACCCAAATACATAAAGCCACTCTCAGACTGATTGATGTTAAGATCTGTTTTATTTAACCATTCAGATATTTAGGACACATATGAATTTAAAACTAAATAATCTGATAATGATGTTAAAAATGTTCCAATTTCAATATCATTAGTATATTTAGATAACCAAAATATATTATTAATAGGCAACAACGAAAATACAAAGTTGAACAGTATAGGACCTAAAACTGACCCATGTGAAACACCAGTAGCAATCTCTGACCATCTTGAAAAGTAGCCCTTGAACACATTGCTACATATGCCTAAGACAACACTTAACCCATTCAGTAACATAGGTTCATAGATTCATACTAGGCTGTCTGCCCTGGGTCACTTATAAGCCTAGCCTGATTCTGTGTTTACTGTGCCTCTGTCTAATAGTGACCAGCAAGTTCTATTTATTTCTGTGCTGAGGTTCAAGTCCCTCCTCAGGTGGCTCTAAGGGGGTAGATTTTACTGAGGGAGAGCATCCATTATTAATTCTGGATTGACATGACTTTTGTATGTCAGGCATAGATCAACTGAGTAGAGCTGCAGCATATGGCATCTGTTTGAGACCCTTGATCCTCTTGGTGAGATACTTTGGGGTCTTTCTAGGGCATTGTATTCTATGATGGGCCTGAAGAGGGATGAATAAATACCTCTCTTGATCTAGATGTGTGGGCTATGTAGAAGGTCTTTCTAACCACTTTGGCAATGTGGGGTATGACTATACATTTTTGGCATTTTGAGGCCTTTTTGAAGGATGTTTGTGTCAGCTGGAGAATTGATTATAGGCGCCAGTTTTGCAGTTCTCTGCGAACTTGGTGTAGTCCTAGTCCTCCTGTACTGCCTGTACCTTGGAAAAGTATATACTGAAGAGTGGTCCCCACCCACGAGAACCCTGGATGCCACTTGTGACGTTTCGAGTCTGACCAGCGCTCCTCTGCTCTCACTCTGTCTGGTTCTGAGCGACCCATCTTGTGACATAGGGTTTATATTTAAGCTGGATAGCTTATCTATGATGCCAGTGGGGTATTGTGTCAAATGCCTTTGCAAGGTCCAGATAGGCTGTGTGGACTACTTCCCCTCATCATAGCTTTGGTGACTGTTTCAAAAGTCAACCAGGATCTGCCCTTGACACTGGGTAGGATCTAGTGTCTGTAGGTTCCCAATGTCTTTGTTTATGAGCTCCATGATGATCCTCTCCATAGCCTTGCAGACTGGCTCCATCTTTGTGGAGTGGGACCACTGTTGCTCCATTCTGTGGGCACATATCCTGTTGTTTTATTTGAGGATTAGTTCCTCTTGTAGTTCATGCATAAGGATGTATGTTATGCTTTACCCAGGAATTAATCGTTGTCGCATGTAGGATGCTATCAACAGCTTTTGATAGATCCAGGAATACAACCCCCATACTAAGACCATTTTCTAATGCTTCGTTGCTATTTTCATAAAATCCAGTACAACTGGTAAAAGCAGTTGTTTCCTCATTAAACCTTGTCATTTAAGATCAACAAATGCTAGTACATGCTCATGAATATTCAGAAGTGCTGATAAACATCTCTCAAAGTACTTGCCACTAATTAATGTCAGATTTATTGAACTGTAGCAACGTCATCAGAAGATCCACTCATTTATATCAGTACAATATTTGCCAGCCTCCATGAGTCAGGAATGGTGCTGGTCATTAATATATTAAATAATCAGGTTAAAGGGTATGTCATTTCATCAGAAAGTTTATAAATGAACAACCTAGTATGTCAAGGCCAGCACCACTGTTCTTTTTAGCCATGTTTAAGTCAGATGTCACATATCCTTTGTAATTAATTCACAGGAAGTATGAGATTTATCTGGATTTAGGATTTCCCCCAATAACTACAGTGTTTGATGAAACTAAGGTGGTGAAATAGCCATTTAAAAGTTCAGCTTTTTCGGAACATTTACAAACAAGTGTACCCTAATTAAGAAAAGGATTATTGTTAGCATTTTGATACTGATGACTACTATTAAACTTTTTTAACATTGGTATTCTTAGTCGTGACTCTAATAAGCAATTTTAGGTGTCTTAATTAACATTAATATGTTACTCAGCCTTTAAGATAAATACATCCCTAAAGTATCAAAATTCCTAAATCTTCAAGCAGTCAGTGGCCCACTAAAGAGCTGAAATCACTACACAAAAAATAAGAACTGAAGCAGGGAAACAACAAAAAAAGTACCATAGGTGAAAAACATAAGTAAATTATTTCTGCTAAAAAACTTACCCCCCCCCCCCCCCCACAAAGCTGCAGTGCATCACAAGGCAAACATCTTCCAAGCCATTTATAAAAAAATTTCTGAATATAGTAAAAAAGTAACAGTTTTTACCTCACATAAAGGTATTGTTACTAAAGAGTCAGGTCACTTAACTCCATATGACCTTCTAAAAGAGTTCTCCTTATTTCCCGCCAGCAACAAAATGGAGAAAAGCCTTTTAACTTAGCAAGTGACATCTCACTAGACTCACTCTCCTTCTACTTTAAAACAGTTAAATCAACATATCTTGTCAGTCTGCTAGAGACGTTCTCAACAAGTGACCCAGCCAGGGCCGAAGATTTTCACCCTTGGCTTATAGTACTTTGTAAAGATTCTGTCTTCACCGTCTGAAACATTTGCACAGCTTAAGCTTTACCAAAAATATTCATCTCAGTAAATGAAAAACAGGTGTTGTGAAACCACTCCCAAAAACTCCTAACCCCACCACTGTTAATGACTTCAGATCCATTTCAGTCTTACCTACCCTAGGCAAATAATTTGAAAAGTAAATTGAAAACTAAGTTTCTCAATGTGCAGCATTCTCTCATCATCAGCAGCACGGCTTCTGCTTGGGCAGACGTTGACTGCCCTCTATACCATAAATGGTTACATGCAAAACTTGAATAAAGAACTTCTTACAGACTGTGTTTTTAGTAGTGATGAAAACTTTCACCTTGTTACCTTTAGCAAAGACATATGAGTACAGTGTGATGAGACGTCTTTCATGTTTCACAAGTACAGCTTAATTTGCTTTCAACTTAAAAATGCAGGATTAGCAAAGGACATGATACTGTAGTGAGTAACTCCAAAAGAATGCAATGACATACTGATGAAGTCCGTAGAAGGGATAAGAGACTCAAATGGCCAGCTCTGCAAGGCATTGAGCTAGAGGATGACTGGCCAGACCCACTACTGATTTAAATGTCTAAGTGCATGACTTGACTTGTGGTTGGCTTGATAGGGGCTGCAGAAAGAAGTTGGAGGTGATCTTGCTATGGATTTTGTGACTGTGGTGTTTACATTAATGTGTTTTGTTGGACATACTGGATTATATGTCCTCTGGTTGAGTTTCTGGTTCAAGTAGTCCAACATGTGGTGTCTCTTTTGCAACTGCTTCTGCACGGATTCTGTATAATTTCTGTGCTGTTCGATTCTTAAGGTCGACTGTTCTGCTTTTGAAATTATTTTTTACACTGACCTTATATTTTTAGTGATGCTTGCTTCATCAAGGTACTATTTTGCTATTTGGCTTGATGTTCTTCGTATTTCACTGTTGCAGTCATCACATTTGAGTTATCCCTGCCAGGGTATCCCTCAGCTGGCCTGAATACCAGAGGCTTAGTATTTCTGTTTCGGTTGCTGTTGCTCCAGGACTGACGTCAGGTCATCAGTAGTATGAAGTAAGGCAGCCGACACCATTACATCAGTCTTTCTTGCCATGGAGCCCGAAGCAGAAGCAGTTCGCATGAGTGCTGGCCGGTCGCTATCTGAGTTTCGTCTTCCAAACTGAAGCTGAAGTCTTCTAAAGCTAAGTACCCCATTCGGGATCCTTTTTTTGCACTAACTTATGTCAGAAAAAGTTAACAATTGTCTCACCTGTGGAAAGCAAATACCACACCGAGACTTTCATTCTTACTGCGTCACTTGCTTAGGCCCAAACCACAATGTTCCCCACTGTCGCTTCTGTGCTTTGTTCAATGCCAGAACTATATGTCGTTGGGCCCTTATTGTAGCTAGATATTTTTGCTTACAGTCCTCGAATTCCAATATGGCTTCAGTAAACCATCCAACAGCAGATCTTCTGAAAAAACATAAAGATAAAGACAGAGACAGACCACGCAGGTCCAAACCTACTTACGATGCTCCCATTAGCTAGTTGTCAGTTCTCTGGTCCTCAGTGCTACAGGGCTATAAAAGCAGCCAACGCCATGTTCTTCAGTCTTTCTGTGGATTCCCGGCAGAAGCAGTTACCAAGTGCCAGTCAGCCAGCTCCTGTATACAAAATTTGGAAAACCAAAGTCTTCTTAAAGCTAAGTATCCTGGGTCTGTATACCTTGGATGGGTCTGGAGCCACTTGAGCAGGCACCGGCTTCACGAGGAAGCCCTTCGCACTACTGATACCACGCCAATACAAACTAACGTGGTCGGTTCTCAGTGAGGCCCTCACGCCCTGACTACCGGCGACACTTCTTTGGCGGTGTCTCCTGTACCCAAGGTCACAGGCTCCTCGGCCCACACCGACTACAGATACGAAGCCACTCTTTGGCTTGAACACAGAATGTAGACAGGTCCACTCCCACCAAGGTGTCTTCAGACCTTCTTCTTCTTTCTCCATCAAGGCTTTCACCAAGTCTAAAGCAACCATGCACCCTAAGAGACCAGTTACACAGGGCCCATCTCCAGGCCCCATGCCTAAGAGACAGATGCTTAAAATGGCTGAGGATTTAATTACTCTAATCAGAGGTTCTCAGCCACCTCTTCCAAAAGGCCCAAGTGGAGTGAGAGATTTGTCCCCCTCCTCTGATCAGGGATCCATTATTTCAGAAGACTCTGATGATCAGGAACAGGCTTACTCCCCTTTTGAAGACTTTGATGCATAGGAGTCTATTCTTTCTGTATCCCCCCCTGAGGATTTCTCTTTTGGGGAAACTTTGCTTACCTTAAGGGAACACTTCCACTGGGAAGGCCAGGATTATTCAGATTCTTAAAAGAGGCTCAGGGAATTCTTTTGTTACCCCAGCACAGGCCTCTGGCTATACCTCCTGTCTTGGACATCCTAGATGATGTTTTCCTGGAGGCCTGCCTTAACTCCGGACTCTCTACCTCCAGCTCCAGTTAAGCCTGACAGGTACTACAGGGTTCCTGACTCACACCAATTTCTTTTAAAAAGCCATGCTGCTGACCTAGAAACCATCTCACAGGGACCCAAAGGGGTTAAGGCTTCCATTGCCAAAATCCCATTGCCTTCAGATAGAGATTCCAAAACCTTAGAAAGGTGGGGAAAAAAGTATATACCTCAGCTACCTTAACCATGAGGGCCTTAAACTGTCAGTTTCATATGCTAAAATACCAACAGTTTCTGTTATCTCAATTGAAAAGTAAAATGTCACAACCTGAACAACCAGACTTGAAGGAGTTGCAGGATTTGATGCATAGTGCAAGTCAAGTGGGTAAACATACCTTACAATGTGGTTTTGATGCTCTAGAGGCCTCATGTAGAGCTGCAGTTACAGGCTCAGTCCTTAGAAGGCATGCTTGGCTCAAGGAACAAACCTTGCCTGATCATGTCAAAGCTAAATTGTTGGATGCCCCTTCACAAAGGATGTACTATTTGGGGCAAATGCTGAAGAAGTATTAAAAATGGAAGAAAAAGCTAAATCAATGCAAACGGTGAAAGAATTTCTGCAGGTACAACTACCACGTTTTAGTAGAAATTGGCCTTCCAAAAACTGGTCCTTTCCTGACACAGACAGACCCCAAAGAAGCAGATACAGGCGCCAGAGGGGCAGGGGACAACCACAAGAATCGTACAGAGGCAGACAATGGCAAGATCCTACACCAAGAGGTGGTGAGGACAACTCACAATCTTTCAGAAAGCAAACCCAATGACTTTCCCCTTTGCAGGCCAACCAGGTCTCAAATGGCAGCCCCCTTAGGAGGAAAGCTGGCACTATTCTCGAAAAATTGGCATGTTGTCACAAAGGACAAATGGATCCTGGACATTATAAACAGCAGCTACAAATTCCACTTTCATACCCTTCCAAAAATGAGAGGCATGCCAAAACTGCCACACACACTCAAAGGGCAGAGGCACAAAAGCAAATTTCAGATCTTATAAACATGAAAGCTATTCAAGAGGTACCTACACACGAACAAGGTCAAGGTTTTTATTGCAGGCTATTTCTGGTGCCAAGGAAGGGAAAAGATTGGAGACCTATTTTGGATCTTTCCATCCTAAACACATTCCTACTCGTACCAAAATTCAAGATGCTCACTCTACAGCAACTTCTTCCCATGCTGGGCAAGGAGTCTTGGCTGGTAACATTGGACCTCAAGGAGGCATACCTGCATGTCCCAATCAGACAAAATTGCAGAAGATACCTCAGATTTCTTGCAGGTTCAACCCATTATCAATTCTCTGCATTGCCCTTTGGCTTATCTACTGCGCCCAGAGTATTCACAAAATGCCTGCCTGGCATCAGTAATTGCCTACTGCAGACTTCAAGGGATACAAATATACCCTTATTTGGATGACTGCCTGATCCAAGCGGACAGCAAGCACATTCTTCTGAAACATCTGGCTTATGTAATAATGTTATTAAACTCTCTGGGATACACAGTCAGCAAAGAGAAATCAAGGCTAATACCCTCTCGAAATATAATTTTCCTGGGTGCCAATTTGGACACAAACACCCAGATGGCCTACCTCACGCCAGAGAAGCAGGGGCAACTAATTCAATACTTCAAAACACTGGCAAATTGCACCAGGCTGACTGCAAGGAAAATCCTGCAGGCTCTGGGATTCATGGCATCTTGCATCTTGCTAATCCCATGTGCAAAGCTGCATATGAGAAAACTACAATGGTACCTAAAAAACATATGGTCTCAACACAGCCACAGTTTGGAAACAATAATACCACTACTTCCATGTCTCCAAAAGGAATTTCTGTGGTGGGCTCAAGCATGTCAAGCAAACACAGGTCTTCCATTCAGCAAGCCTCAAGCAAATCAAGTCATCACAACAGATGCCTCGGACTACGCTTGGGGGGCACACATGACAGACCGGTGCATTCAGGGCAAATGATCCCAAAAAGAAAAGCACCTTCACATCAATCAAAAAGAAATGCTAGCAGTAATAAATGCTATTATAGCTTTCAAGGACCTTCTACAACCAGGTCAACTACTGATAAGAACGGACAACACCACAGTTATGTGGTACATAAACAAGCAGGGAGGAACACATTCCTATCCCCTATGCAGACTGGCCATATCACTTTGGAAAATGGCCGTGGACTTACAAATGGAACTACAAGCACAGTACTTGCCAGGCAAGGAAAACACGCTGGCAGACAACCTAAGCAGAAATATGACAGATCCACACAAATGGATATTGCATCCAAAAGTTTTTACAGAAATAATCCAAGAATGGGGAAGGCCAGACATAGATCTCTTTGCCTCCCACAAAAATCATCAGTTGACAAAATTCTGCACGAGGACCTTCCACCCAAAGGCCTGGAGAGTGGACGCTCTCTCTTTCAGCTGGACATCAATGACAGTTTATGCCTTCCCGCCTCTTCCTCTGCTGCCCAAAGTCCTATTGAAGACCAGAGCAGACAGACCAAAGATGATCCTCATTGCTCCGGACTGGCCAAGGCAACACTGGTACCCACTCCTGAGGAGCCTGACTCATTCCCCCCCATGGACCCTGCTTCTAATGCCTCTTCTTCTGACTCAGCACAGCTTCAAAACTCTTCACAGTCAGCTAAAAACACTCAATCTAGCCGCATGGAAGATTCCTTAGCATCACAGCAGGCCCAACTCTCCAAGGAGGTGCAGGATGTCATTTTGGAGGCCAGCAGGCCATTAACTAGAAAAGCTTACTCTGCAAAATGGAAACGTTTTTGTGTCTGGAATGAGAAAAAGGGCCAGAACCCTGGAAAACTGAATTTACCTCAAATACTACAATATTTGGATGAACTACTAAGCAGTGGACTTTCGTTCTCCTCCATCAAAATCCATGCCTCAGCCATTTCTGCAGAATACAACACTGACCCTCCTTTATTCTCTCACCCTCTTTTAAGACAGTTCCTCAGAAGGGCTAAGAATTTAAGACCTCCAAGGAAACAACCAATACCTGCTTGGGATCTAAATCTCATTCTGGAAAAACTGACTTTGCCTCCTTTTGAGCCAGCTGCTTCATCAGATTTGCAATATTTGTCCTGGAAAACAGCTTTCCTTCTGGCTATCACTTCAGCTCATAGAGTTTCAGAACTACAGGCCCTCATGGCTGTCCAGCCCTTTATCATCTTCCATCAGGACAGAGTTTCATTACGAACCAACCCTTCCTTTATGCCTAAAGTGATATCCAGGGTAGCTTTAAATCAGGCCATACATTTACCTACTTTTTATCCCAATCCTCAAAACAAAGGGGAGAGATTACTACATTCCTTGGACATCCACAGGCAACTACGTTATTACTTGGACAGAACAAAACCTTTCAGAAAATCAGAACAGTTCTTTGTGGCCTATGTGGTAGGAGCTGCAGGAAAGCCAATTTCCAAGCAGACAATCTCAAAATGGATAGCTCACTGCATACGCTTTTGCTATTCCTTTCATGGCAAAACTGTTCCTACAGGCATTAGAACTCACTCCACCAGGGCCACAGCCACCTCTGCAGCCTTCCTCAGAGGAGTTCCTACCAAGGATATCTTGGAAGCAGCCACTTGGAGTTCTGTGCATACCTTCTCCAAACACTACAACCTACCATTATACTCCAAATCTAGAGCAGGCTTTGCCACTGCAGTCTTGCAGGGCATTTTGGCTCCTCCTAGTTCCACCTAGTGCCTACCACCCCTTTCTTAGCTTTGGGATTCTGCCCATCTGTTATGACTGCAGCTGTATGCACGATGAACATAGTACAGTTTTGTACCTACCATAAATGTAGATGTTCGAGTGCTAATACAGCTGCAGTCCAGGTTTCCCTCCCTCCTTCCCCTCTAGGGGTATTCTTTTATGGTGTATTTGCTTGCAACTACTGTTTTTTGATTTTATTGCATTGCATTATTTCATAATTTTATGTATTGCCTTCCTTCTGGGGGCACCTGACATCTGGGGCAAGAAAAACTGAAGAACATGGCGTCGGCTGGTTCTTTTATACCCCTGTAGCACTGACGTCAGGGAAGAAGCTACGATAACTGACGCCGGACCTAGACTTTGGAATTCGGCTGACCGAGGACCCACCTGACGGCAGGAGAACCCATCTGTTATGACTGCAGCTGTATTAGCACTCGAACATCTACATTTATGGTAGGTACAAAACTGTACTGTCCAAACCTACTGACGACGCTCCCGTTAAGCTAGTTGTCAGTTCTCTGGTCCTCAGTGAGGTGCTTTTGCAGCCCCTGATGCCCGCTTCTGTGGATTCGCAGAGCGCTACCAAGACCCTTTCAGAGTCCGGTATACGGCAAAACTCTTCTTCAACTAAGGATCCTGGGTCGTGTCTACCTTGGATGGGTCTGGAGCCACTTGAGCAGGCACCGGCTTCCGAGGAAGCCCTTCGCACTACTGATTCCCGACACAAACTGACGACTTCTTTCATGACTACCGTTCTTTTGAAAACTACCGGGTTTCTTAGGCCCAAGTTATGAACCACTCACAAGAAACCGACGAACCAATCTCAGGCACCTGTTTCCTTGCCTCAGTCTCAAATGTTTAAAATGGCGAAAGACCTTATCATGCTGATCAGGGGAAACCAAGCTACTCCTTCCAAAAGAAAAAGAGATTTGTCCCCTGTAGTTTTGTCTGAACAGGAATTGGATGACTCTGATGCATCTGAGTATGAAGACATGCAACCCCTCTCTGCTTATGAAGATTCTGATGCAAACGACTCCATTCCTTCAGCCTCTCCCCCAGAGGATTTTTCCTTTGTGGAAACCCTTCACACCTTAAGGGAGCATTTCCAATGGGAAAGTCAGGACTACCCTCAGTCTTAAAAGAGACTCAGGGAATTCTTAGGTCTTCCACAGCACAGACCCCTGGTCATCCCCCCAGTCCTGGATGTTGTGGAGGATGTTTTCCTGGAATCCAGCTTGACTCCTGACACCCTCCCTCCTGCACCCATAAAACCAGACAGGTATTACAGAGTCCCTGACTCACACAAATTTCTTTTTAAAAATCCTACTGCTGACCCTGAGGTAATTTCTAAAGGGCCCAAAGGAATTAAAGCAACCTCTGCTAAGAATCCCACCCCCTCAGATAGGGATTCCCAAGAACTAGACAGATGGGGTAAAAAAGTATACAACTCAGCTACTCTTGCTATCAGAGCACTAAATTGTCAGTTCCATATGCTAAAATTTCAGCAACATACCCTGGAACTCCTCAAACAAAAAATGTCTTCCTTTCCTGCTTGTGCAGAATCTAAAGAGCTACAAGAGTTAATGCATTCTGCAAGTCAAGTAACTAAACATGCCTTGCACTGTGGTTTTGATGCCCTAGATGCTTCTTGCAGGACAGCAGTCACCGGTTCTGTCCTTAGAAGGCATGCATGGCTTAAGGAACAGACCTTACCAGACCATATTAAATCTAAACTGTTGGATGCCCCCTTGCACAAAGACAACTTATTTGGCACTAACACAGAAGAGCTCTTAAAAAGATGGAAGAAAAAGCAAAATCTATGCAGACAGTTAAGGATTTCTTACAGGTCCAGCCACCCAGGTTCAGCAGGCATTGTCCATCCAAGCATTGGTCCTTTCCTGCTCCCACCAGGTCAGTTCAGCCCAGACCCTGGGGAACCAGACCCCACAGACAACAACCACAGGGAATGCAGAGATCTAAGCAGTGGACTACCTCCACTTCAAAACCAGGGAATTCTTAGCCACCCCCTTATGGTAACCCACTTCCATGTACCCCTAGGAGGAAAACTCTCCTTTCATGTAAACATCTGGGCCACCATTACCAACGACCACTGGGTCCTCAACATAATGTCCCAGGGATACAAATTTTCTTTCCACACCCTTCCGACTCCAAAAGGGTTCCCAGATCTACCCCCAAACCACTGGGCAGAGGCGCAAAAGCAAGTCCTTTCCCTGCTTTCCATGAGGGAAGTAGAGCAAGTTCCTACAGAACAGAAAGGCCAAGGTTTCTACTCTAGACTATTTCTGGTACCCAGGAAAGAGGGCACCTGGCACCCCATCCTCGATCTATCTATTCTAAACACCTTCCTGATGATCCCAAAATTCCAAATTCTCACCCGCCAGCAGCTATTACCCATGCTCTCCAAGGATGCTTGGCTAGCCACCCTAGACCTAAAGGAGGCCTAACACTACACCCCTATCATGGAATCTTGCAGGAAATATCTCCGTTTCAGGGCAGGATCTCAGCACTTTCAGTTCTTTGCGCTTCCCTTTGGCTTATCTACTGCTCCCAGAGTTTTCACAAAATGTCTGGCTCCGGCCATTGCTTTTTTGTAGTCAAAGGAATATCCAGATTTACCCATACTTAGATGACTGCCTAATTTAGACGACAGCCAGGAAAAGCTGTCCAAGCACCTGGACTTTGTGAAGTCCCTGCTAACCTCCCTAAGGTACACAATCAGCAAAAAGAAGTTCAAACAGGTACCCACCCAAAGGATTATATTTCTGTGAGCAAGTCTGGACACAGCATTCTTGATGGCATTCCTTACTCCAGAAAAGCAAACTTTCCTGACAGCCTACTTCTCTCAACTCGCGACCAGACCCCCAACTGTCTGCAAGGAAAATCCTGCAAGCTCTGGGGTTCATGGCATCTTGCATTCTACTCCTTCCATATGCCAGACTGCATTTGAGGAAACTTCAATGGTACCTAAAAAGCCTTTGGTGTCAACACTCTCAAGACCTCGAGACTCTTATAGCTGTAATACCTTGCCTCAGAAAAGATTTTCTTTGGTGGGCAACAGAATGCTTCCTCAACAAATGACTACCTTTCTCACCACCCCACGCCCCAAAACCCTCAAAACAGATGCATCAGATTATGCCTGGGGTGCACACCTGGATGGCAGGTGCATACAGGGCCAATGGAGCCCACAGCAAATCCATCTGCACATCAACCAAAAAGAGATGATAGCTGTCCAGCATGCCTTGATAGCTTTCAAGCCCCTTCTCTCCCCAGGGACTCTCCTGATCAAAACAGACAACACAACTGTGATGTGGTATATCAACAAGCAGGGAGGGACACAGTCCTACCCTCTATGCAGGCTGGCCATGACCCTTTGGCACACAGCCTCTGGCATGCAACTCCACCTGTTAGCACAATTCCTACTGGGTTCTCTAAACTCTCTGGCAGACCACGTAAGCAGAAATCTTCTGGACCCATACGAGTGGCAGCTCAACAGAAGAACCTTCACCCTGATAACTCAGAAATGGGGCACCCCGAAGGTCAACCTCTTTGATTCCCACACCAACCATCAGCTCAGCAAGTTCTGCACCAGGGAGCATCACTGCATGGCTTGGAAAGTGAATGCCCTGTCCTTCCCTGGGTCAATTTATCGGTCTGTGCCTTTCCTCCACTACCTCTCATCCCCAGGGTACTGCTCAAAATAAAGGAGGAAAAACCAAGGACAATTCTTATAGCCAGCACTGGTAGCCTTGCTGTGCAGCCTGTCCCGTCTGCCACCTTGGCATCTCCCTCAGATTCCAAACCTCCTGACCCAGAGGGAAGGGGAATCAATGCCCCCCAATTGCAGACACTCAATTTGGCAGCTTGGCTTATTCCCTAACCTCCAATCAATCTGCCGACCTCAGCAAACAGGTTCTAGATGTTATACATGAGGCCAGATGCCCTAGCACTAGGAAGTCTTATGCTGACAAATGGAAAAAGTTCTGCACCTGGATCCAGACTAAGGAGCCAGTATGGCACAGCCCTCCCTCCCTCTCATCCTGGATTACTTAGCTGATCTGCTACACAGTGGACTCTCCTTTTCCTCTATTAAAATTCATGCCTCAGTTATCTCTGCTCATTTTCCCATTGAGTAGCTCCTTTTCTCACACCCTCAAATCAAACAGTTCCTAAGAGGGGCTAGCAACTTGAGGCCACCCAGAAGATCACCAACCCCAGCTTGGGACTCTAACTTTGTGTAGGAAAATCTCACCATTCCCCCCTTTGACCCTGCCTCTTCAGCAGAGCTAAAATTTCTCTCCTGGAAGACAGCTTTCCTTCTGGCCATCACTTCAGCCAGAAGGGTCTCCGAGCTGCAAGCAGTCATGGCTGTGGAACCCTTCATCATCTTCCATGATGACTGGGTATCCCTCAGGACTAACCCATCTTTCATGCCCAAGGTGGTGTCCAGTGTGGCTCTCAACCAATCCATTCATTTGCCCACCTTTTTCCCTAACCCACAGAACAAGGGGGAAAGGATCTTGCACTCTCTAGATTTGCACAGGCAGCTCAGATTCTGCCTAGGCAGGACTAACTCCTTCAGAATGTCTGATCATTTGCTGGTTAGCTTTGCTGCAAGGGCAGAGGACAAAGCCATCTCCAAACAAACCATCTCCAAATGGATAGCACACTGCATCCATTTCTGCTACAACACAGAAAGCCTCCCCCCAAGGGGATCAGGACTCACACCACCAGAGCAGCCTCTACCTCTGCAGCTTTCCACAGAGGAGACCCCACCAGGGACATCCTGGAGGCTGCCACCTAAACATCTGTTCACACCTTCAACAAACATTACCACCTGCCTCTCTTCTCCAAATCCAGGGTAGGGTTTGCCTCTGCAATCTTGCAGGGCATCCTAGCCAGCCTGTAGTTTCCTTGACTGCCTCCACCCTTTTCCTCAGCTTTGGGAATCAACCCAAATGTGATGACTGCAACAGTGAAACATGAAGAACATAGTACAGTTGTGTACACTTACCATAAATGCAGATGTTTGAGTGTATGCACTGTTGCAGTCCTGGTTACCCTCCCCTTCATCCCCCTCTTCTTTCTTCTCTTTCCTTACAAGGGACATTTTGGTATTTACTTTCTACTGGTGGGGTTCTTCCACCAGAACCTGGCTTCCACTTGGGGGGGTCCTTACAGGTTAGGGCAAGAAAAACTGATGTAATGGCATTGACTGCTTTACTTTATACTACTGACGACCTGACATCAGTCCTGGAGCGACAGCAACTGAAGCAGAAATACTAAGTCTCTGGTATTCGGGCCAGCCGAGGGCTACCCTGGCAGGGATAACCCAAATGTGATGACTGCAACAGTGAATACACTCGAGCATCTACATTTATGGTAAGTGTACACAACTGTACTTTCCTTCTTTTGTAATGAGTTTACGGTGACTTTTTGGTGTTTGATCATTACACCATTATAAGCAAGTTGCGGTTTCTGGTTTATTGCAGTTTTACTGCTGTTTTTATACTACCTTAGTTTTATTTAGTAGTTTTGCTGATTTGATTAGCTTATCTGCTTATTTTATGTTTAATTCACATTTTGACTGCTTGGAAAACTTTGGGAAAGTTTACCCATTTTATTTAATACCCTTATTTTATTTTTATTATTATTGTTATTCTTACAATGGCTGTGTTATATTCTCAAGACCAATTGCTTGCTTTTCATCCTTTTCTGTATCCTTAAGCTCCCCACCACTACTGTGTCACTATATCCTGAACTAGGAATAAATAAAAGACACGGGACTGACAGTTACTATCATCTGACTAAGCTTACTGCCAGTTTAATTCCTGTACTTATTCACAGATATAATTTTTTATACAAAAAAACTATAACCAGACCATATTTTTAACCACAGTTTCTATTTGTAACCACCTATCTGTAATCATTCTAGTTCATTAGCTCAGGCTACTTATTTGAATGCATGTTCTATTGTTAACAAAACTTCTGTTCTTCCTGACAAAATTTGAATTAATGATCTGGCTTTCAATTATAGTAACATAGTTAGATGTGAATTCAGCCCCTGTTCTTTCTGCCTTAGGTTATAAGGTTTTTCACTACACTTGATGTGTTCATCCTGAGGGTGAAGTTACTATTATTCATTCTGACACTAAAATTTAGTCATAGTAAGACTGGATATACCAGCTCCTTTAAATATGCTGTAGGTGTAGGGCCATCATTTGGGTGTCTTGTCATCTATCATCCACCTGAAATCATAGATCTTTTCTACAGAAATTGATTTTTTTTGGTCATGTGTTAACCCACCTGTGTTTGATAATTGCAAGTGATTTTAACATCAGATTAGGTAAAATCTCAGTAGTCTGTGTTAAATAATTTTTATCAGAGTTATGAATGGGTTTGATTTCACACTGCACATAGATTATTCTATGCATCTTCATGGGCATACATTCACTTTGTTTTCCAGTAAGGTATATCTGTTTGTAATCTGGAAGTTCATCCTACTACTTGGTCTGACCACTCTACCATAACATCTTCTCTTAACACTCCACTTTTACTTTTTCTTGAGGTCTCTTTCTTGTCTCATGTAGGAGGTCTCCTGCTGTTCCTGAACTGTCTCTGCTATACCTTCTTTCCTGTTAAGTGTATCCAGTGAGCCTGATGAGCTTGTTCTGCATACAATACTTTACTGACACACAGTCTTGAGCTAGTTGTTCCACCTCAGCAATGCCCATTTAACCTAGCTCCATGTAAGCTGTAGTTTAATTCTTTTTTCTTGAATCTCTAAAAAAAGACTGGTTGCAGACTTGAGCATAGATGGTGTCAAACTTGTCTTTTAGAAGATAAACTTTCTCTTGATAATCACTTCTCTGTATATCACTGTGATGGCTGTCGTACTAAATCTGATTTTCTTTCTCAACATATTGACAAGGCAGATAATAGGCCAATGACCTTATTTAAAGTGGTTGGTTGGCTTTCTAACCCCAGTTGCCTAGATATTAGATGATCCTTTTCTTCTGATACTTTTGATCACAAGGAGGACTTTTTACATTTAGTTTGTAAGGAGTTTGCCATTCCTGACATTTCTGACCTGTGCTCTCCATGTCTAGCATGCATACTACTACTTGTGCTCTGGACTATTGTCCATCTTGCCTTGTGGTGGCATCCTTCGAGGCCATCGATACACTTATTTTCGAGATCATCACCAATTCTCTTAAGCTAGGAGTGTTTCCCTCTTTCTTGAAAGAGACTTTAGTGATCCCATCTTCAAAAAGGCATGGCTTGATTCTGATGACCTTAACAATTATTGTTCTATGTCAAATCTCTCATTTTTGGGCAAGGTACTCACGAAAGTAACTTACAACAAGTTAGAGTTATTTAATCTATTCCGGCCTGGAGGTGGGGCTAGGCACAGCACTGAGACAGCTGTTACCAGAGTTTTTAATGATCTCTTTGTTGTGAGAGATCAGCGTCATTATTTTGTTTTAGTCCTTCCTGATCTGTCATTGTCATTTGACTTAGTGGACCATACTCTACTCTTTGTGTGGTTGTATCATTACTATGGCCTGTCTGGAACTGTTCTGGATTGGATCAGGGCTCTCTCAAAGGTTATTTTCAGGGGTGATTTTCTCCTGCTCTTCTTACCCTGTATATTGTGGGGTGCCACATGGCTCTGTTCTTGGTCCACTACTTTTTACCATCTAGTTATTGCCTCTAGGAGACATTATCCATTTGAAAGCATTGTAATATCATTGATATGCTGATCACACACAGCTGTACCTCTCATTCCCTCCGGACTGTCCTCACTTCCCTTTCTTCTGATCTGGAGCTTATTCATGACTGGATAGTCAATAATAGGCTAAAGCTCAACACCTGTAAGACTGCAGCAGTGGTAATTTTTGCTACCCTGAGAAACTCCTCCCTTCCTGTTTTGTCACCCAATATTACTTACTGTGGTAACAAACTTAATTTTGTGTGTAAGATGTGTGGTCTTGGAGTGATTCTAGATGACAGGCTGATGCTTAAGGACCACATTTCAGTTGTTGTCAAATAATTTTGTTTCCATCTCCATAACATCACCTGGATCAAGCATCTTATTCCTTTTGGTGACCTCCCTACAGTAGTCCACACCCTTATATCTTCTCACCTGGATAACTGTAATGCTTGTTGATCTCTCTGGCTCTGATATTGTACACCTTCAACCTGTGCAAAATTTTGTTGCTTGATTGCTTTCCGAAACTCCAAGGCCATCACCACATTACACCTACTCTTCTGAATTTACACAGGCTCCCTATTAAACATTATATTACTTACAAAGTAATCTTTTTAGTATAGCTTTCAATTCACAACCTCATTCCACCCTATCTACAGGATTTCCTAGGGGAATATGAACCTCACATACCCTGTGATCTGATGTTGTCAATTTTCCTTCTTTCCTCAACTAATGATCGGATCCGATCCTCAGATCTGACTTGGCCATTTTACTAGCTCGTGGCCACCAACAAACTCTCAAGCTCCTTCCCTACCCATAATGCACCACACCTAACATCCCTCAGATCTCATCTCTGCTTTAGTGTTTAGATGTGGTCACCTTCAGCTTTCGAGTTTTCAGTGAGAGAAAAGTTATTTTTTCATACTTTTCATACTTTCTTTCTAAAAACTTCTACAAACAACTTTTTCTTTAATATTTTATCTTTGTTTGTCTCTTAAGTCATTTCTTTCATTCTGTCTCTTAGTGTAAAACCTTTCTACCATTGTTGGTAGACCTAGCTCCTTCTCTTTACCCTTTTTACACATAGTGCATTCTCTGTCTAATTACCATTGTTTGTATTTTCTGTTTATCTGCATGTTTTTTTCTTGTAGTTCGTAAATAACATTGCTGGTATTTTCCTTTATACCTATTAAAAAAAAAAAATTATTTTAACTCTTCTTTCTTAACTGCAAAAATGTCTGAGAAAGGCCCAGCATGTTTTAAAAAAATGTGACAAGTGTGGACACAAGTTGCCTTTGTCTGGTGCCCACAATCTGTGTGTGTATTGTTTAGGACCAAAACACTTACAACAAGATTGCAGTATTTGTCATGGGTTCAACCCCTGAGCTTTAGCAGACAGGAAAAATAAGCCAATTTCGAGAGGAATGCAGTAAAAGCAACAGCCTGAACATAAGTGAGGAGGACATGCCGCAGGGGCTAGGCAAGCATCAGGGGGAAGGCAGTGAGACCAAGTAAAACTGCAGCATATAGAAGAGAAGGACATCTATGGTTATGGTAAGATTTTACACAATTATTCTTTGTCCTTCTATTCATATGCTGCAGTATTCATAACATGAGGAAGAGTGCCAAAGCTCATGCAGAGGAAGAACTGGGCTGAGGAGCAGAAGCATTTTTCACAAAACCATGCAGAATAGCTCTGGCAAATCTAGCCCTGGACCTGGAGATGACATCTGGATTGTACTGTTTAGTGAAAGCATGAACAGAAGACCAGGTAGTTGCCTGCAGAATAGAGAAAGTGACTAAGCCTTTAAAGAAAGCTCCAGAGGAGGACACTGTTCTAGTGGAATGTGCCCTCACAGGGAAAGAAAGGTTTTTTTCCATTGGCCAAATAGCAGAAAAAAAATAGCTTTAGAAATCCAAGAGGAGATAGTTTGTTTGGAAACAGGTTGTACCAGGGCCCTTGGGTGATAAGAAACAAAAAGGCGATCAGACTTACGGATAGGTTTAGTTTTAGCCATGTAGTATCTGAGCCATCTGTGCATGTCCAGAGAGTGAAGAATCCTCTCACTGGAGGATTGGAGGGAAGGAAAAAAGATGGGAAAGTTGATAGACTGAGTGAATAACTCATTAACCAGCTTGGGCATAAATGAGGGATTAGTAGGTAAAGAGGCCCTATCCCTATGGAATACTGTGAAGGGGGAGGAAGACACCAGGGCTTGTAATTCAGAAACCCTTCTGGCAGAAGTAATTGCCAGGAGAAGAATAGTTTTCCATGTGCAGTGTTGTAGGGAAGAAGAACTTCCTGGCTGAAATGGGGCCAGGGTAAATTTTTCCAAAACAAAATTTAGATCCCAAGGAGGAGGAACTGGTTTCCTTTGTGGTCTTGTGTGAAAGACACCTTTTAAGAACAGTTTAACTTCCAACCTAGACACTAAGGGTTGAGACATAGGCAGACATGCAGAGATAGTAGAAAGATGGGCTTTTACTAAACAGTAAGACAGCCCATCCTTAACCAATTCACACAGATAGAACAAAACCACTAGAGTGTCCACTAAAAGTAGTTGTAAATCCTTCTTTAGACACTAGATGGAAAATCTCTTCCATTTGGAAATGTAGAATTTCCTAGTTGTGGGTTTTCTGGCCTCCTGCAGAACTTGAAACAAGTCTTCAGAAAAACTGTGTCTGAAGGGGATCAAAGCCCTATCACCCACAGGATCAGGTTTAGAGTTGACATCTGTGGGTGTACTAGAGTCCCCTTGTCCTGTAGGTCCATCCTCTGGAGTAACTTGTCGTGATTACGCTTGGCTAGATGCAGGAGGTGGGGGAACCAATGCTGTGTTGGCCAAAAGGGGGTCACCAACAAGATTTGTGGTCATTCCCATTGGATTTTCAGCAGGACCTTTTGGATAAGTGTTGACGGGGTGGGGGGGATGCATACAGAAACATCCTCCTCGAAGAAAATGATAGAGCATCCACCTTCCATGTCAAGGGGTGTAGGATCCTGACACAAAATTTGGGAAGTTGTCTGTTCTTGAGGAGACAAAGAGAGCTATCTGAGGTGTATACCCCATCAATGGACTAGGTCCAGAAACACATCCCTGTGTAACATCCATTCATGGGACTGAGTCATGGGCCTGCTGAATGTGTATGCCACAACATTCTGAACTGAGGAAATGTGGACAGCCTGAAGAGAGAGCTGACTCTGCAAGGCTAGTTGCCAGGCCTGCAAAGCCAGTTTGCACAGTTGATAAGACTTTTTCTCCCCTATTTGTTAATATACCATAGGACTGTGGTGTTGTCTGTGAACCATCTTAGGACCCCTGGAGAAAGCATAGGCTTGCAGATTTGGAGGGTGAAAAGCAAGGCCCTCATTTCCTATATGTTGATGTGCTCCTTTGTTTGGGAAGGGGATCAGATGTCTTTGACCTTCCAAGATTCTAGTGTCACACCCATCTTACATCTGAAGCATCCATGTGTAGCTCCTGAGTGGGAACAGGGGGTTGGAAGGGTAGGACTGGATTCTTTGCAACATGAAGAATCCACCAGTCTAATTCCCTTTTCAAGCAGGGTAGAAGAGGAAGAACAAAGTTCAGAAGATGGGAGTGTTGCATCCAAGCTATCCTCAGAACCACTGAAATATCCTCATGTGAATTCTGGCTAAGGAGTTCATAGGAATAGTTGAGGCCATGAACCCCAGGATGCATAGAAAATCTCTAGCAGTCAGAGAGTGAAGGAGCAGGAGGCCCTGGAAATAGGAGGTAAGGGACATGACCTTTTTCTGGAGGTAGGGAGACGAGCATCCTGTCTGTTTGAATCCTGCATCCAAGAAAAACATGGTCTCGAGAAGGAGTCAGAGTAGACGTTTGATAGTTTATTGTGAAATCTAGACCCTCCAGGAGAGACATCATGAAGGAGATATTCTCCTGAAGGATGTCTGGAGATGGGACCTGGATGAGAAGATCAACTAGGTATGGGAAAATCTGTATACCCTGTAGTCTGCAGGATGCTGTGACAGAAGCTAAGCATTTTATGAAGACCCTCATTGTCATAGACAGACCAAAAGGCAAAGCACAAAACTGAAAATGTGAGGAAGAACAGAAAAATGAAGAAATTTCCTGAACCAGAAGTGAATGGGGATATAAAGATAGGCATCTTTGATGTACAGTCATACCATAAAAGTTTGGGGAAGTATAAGTGTGAGAAGGGTGGGTAAGGTCAGCATGTGGAAGGTAGGGACTTTCAGAAAGGTATATAGATGGGAAAGGTCTAGAATGGGTCTCAAGGGGCCCTCCTTCCTGGGAACCAGAAACATTCTGGAGTAAAAACCTTTCCCACTTGAGAGATCAGGACTTCCTGAATAATCTGTTGAGAGAGAAGGCTGGATATGATCTGGGGAAAAAGTTCCAGTTGTTCTTTTGGTAGTTGTGGGGATGCCCCTGAAGGAGGGAAGAGTTTCCCACACCATGAAATATCCTTGTTGGGTGATGGAAAGGACCTAACAGACCTGGGTTATCTGATTCCAAGCAGGGAGAGACAGAGAGAGGCGAAGAGACAAAGGAATAGATAGGCCTGGAGGCAGGTAGTTCATGGGTTCTTAAGTTCATAGGTTAGTACTAAGCTAACTGCCCTTGCGAGCCATTTTAAGCTTAGCCAGTTATCCACTGTGAGACTCAAACCCTGAACCTTGTGTTTGTAAGGCAAACACCTTAACCATTAGGCCACCC
The DNA here is from genome assembly GCF_019279795.1 of Protopterus annectens. Classification (NCBI taxonomy): domain Eukaryota; kingdom Metazoa; phylum Chordata; order Ceratodontiformes; family Protopteridae; genus Protopterus; species Protopterus annectens. The sequence continues at coordinate 1,354,052,963 of NC_056732.1, read as the reverse complement.
TCCCAAGTCACAGACTACCTGGCTTAGTCTGAAAGGGATGTTTCTGAGTGGGAGTAGAGGAAGCAGACATTGTAGAGATTTGTTTCCTGCAGTCCCCCTTACTTTGGTAGATAGTGGCCTAGCCTGTTTTCTGACAAAGGAAGTTTTAGTGGGGTAATGCCTTTGGAACCTGGGGACAGCAGAAACAAAGATGTGTTTAAGATCCTGGAGTTCCTTGCCCTTTTCTTGAAGAGATTTAAGTAACTCTGCAGCTGAGTTACCAAACAAGGATTTGTTGCCCAGAGGGTCATCCATTAACTTGGTCTTAATATGATCCAGCAAGGGTTGGAGTCTGAGCCATGAATACCTCCTTAACACAGACCCAGATGCAGATGCCCTGGCTGAGGCCTTCACAGCATCATAACTGCACTTGATGGAGTGCCTAATAACCTGGGCAGAGGAATTGAGGCTGGAAGAGAGCTTAGCCTTAGTGGGGGAGGCAGGGAGCTCTGAAAGGAGCTTATTTGCATCTGATATGAGAGCTAGGGCATACCTGGAAATGTGAGTCTGGTAATTAATTGCACTAAAGGCCAAAGTAACAGAGATTATATTTTTCACCAGTTAATCCATGGCTTTGCTCTTCTTATCAAAGAGAAGCAAGGTGGTAGAAGGCAATAGTTTGGATGCCTTGGCTTCAGAAACAGAAGTGGTAGCTGGATCTGCAGAAGGTGCCTTAAAGAGGAATTTGGAGTCCTCAGGCACCTTGTAAAACCTGTCTGGGCAATTGGGAGCTGGAGGCTGGGAGTCTGGACATTTGGAAGCAGCTGAAAAAGCATCTACGAAAGCTGGAAGGACAGGGGGAATGGGAGAGGGAGAGTCCATCTGAAGGAGGTCATAGTACCTCTTTGATATGTCAGACACTTGGCAACAGTCCCATTTAAAGAATTTTTCATCTTCAAAATAGTCTCCCTAAAGGAATTATCCTCACCAGGAGAGTCATTACTATTTGATTCTTCTTCATGTAAGGCATATTCCAAGGGGGAGGAGATCTGGGTCAAGTAGGCCAGGGACTCATCTCCTGAAGAGTACTCATCATCTAAGGAAATATCCTCCAAGGTCCTCTTTAAAGGAGTGGAAGGAGGAATGGCAGGAGAAGACTAAACTAGGTATAAATCCCTATGTCACAAGATGGGTTGCCAACTGGCTTACTGACAGAACCCACACTGTGAAAGTAGCAGACTTCAAATCAGACTTCAGACCAGTGACAAGTGGAGCACCACAGGATTCAGTCCTGGGTCCTCTCCTGTTTGGTATCTACTTTTCTGAAGTACAGGCTAACAAAGTTCGCAGATGACTGCAAACTAGGATCCATAATTGAAACTCCTAACGATGTGGACATCCTACAAAAGGGCCTCACTGAGACAGATGCCTGGTGTCAAAGCCATGGTTTCAAGCTCAGTGCCAAAAAGTGCATTGTCATCCCCTTTGGTAAAAACTCTGTACCCATGAGCTACCACAGAGGTGGTAGTCTACTTAACCGAAAGTTTGATAAGAGACCTTGGGACACAGGTGGACAGTAGTCTCTCCTTTGATAATCACATTGCCACAGTAGTCAGGAAATCCTTCTACATGGCACACCTCATCACAAAAGGTTTCTCATCCAGGAAAAAAGAGGTCATTGTTCCCCTCTACTCGTCAATCATTAGACCCATTATAGAGTACAACACCCCTTTTGGTATGTACCTCACAAGACATCTACAACTGGAAAGGCCACAGAAATACCTCACAAAGAGGATTACCGGCCTCAAACAGATGCCCTATGCAGACCGTCTCAGAAAACTCCAGCTTTACTCCGTTGCATATCGCCTACTCAGAAGCGATCTCTGCCTAACATGCAAAGCTATGTCAAACCCAGAGCTGTTGGACATGCTCCACTTAAAGAAATCCCAATCCCTCTGAGCTACACGTTCTAGGGACCTAAACCTTGTCACCACAATAAACAGAATATGCTGGAGGGATAGATTCCTGTCCCAGAGACTTCCCATACTCTGGAACGAACTACCTATCTATATCAAACAAAGCTCCACATTAGCACTCTTCAAGAAAAATCTTGACGATTGGATGGGAAATAGGAAATTCACCTTGGAGATCACCTCTGTGGCTCTGCTCGACATGGGCACAGGAATATAATTTTCTTGGGTGGCGAAAGTCAGGGTAACTTTTTGGCTAGGCTTGTATAGGCCCTAGGGCCGATAGCCTAGTACCTACCTATGAACCTAAGAGAAAGAATTTGCTGAGGTCTGACGTAGGGCCATAAAAACATTGAAAAGACCTTGGGAGAAGGCCTGCCAGTCTGGAGCTTGATCCTGAGGAACAGGAGAAACATGTTTGGTTTTAACTTTTTTTTCATTTTAGAGGCTTCCATAAGGCGGACCATAGAAGGGCCAGACATCAGCCTACACTCTACAGTGTCAGTGGGTACATCCTCCCGCACAATGATTTGGGTGATGCCACGCGGGCCGTGGTTCCCTCTCTATGCCTGAATCAGACCCCTGCGAACCCCTTGCCGATGTGCCAGCAGGGTCTTTCCTAGCTTACCCAGTGGTACCTGTGGAAGGAACATCTACCAATTCTGGGATGGCCTCCCGGCACACATTGGCCTCGGAAGAGACGTCCGGAAAAAGGAGTAGCAAGAAGATCAGGCCTTGGTTTCTTAGCCTTCTTAGGTTGTGGCTCATTTGAAGGACCCAACACCACCTCCATATTTCATGCTAAATGTGCTAAATGTTTAAGGTGCTGATTCTCAAGATAGAGTTTTAAGGAAGCTAACCAGTTTCAGAGGGTTGTAGGTACGAAGGCCTTACATATAACACAGGTGGTATGGTCATGGTCTGGGCCTAGGCAAAACAAGCAGAGTTCATGGTAATCTTTATGTGGAATCTGCCTTCCACACTGAGACTTGCCCTTCCTAGCTAACATGTAATCACACACAAAACAGTAGCCAAAGATTTAAAGAACCCCCCCCCATGGGGTACTTATCTGATCCAATTTCATAACTTATCTGGTAAGCGATGACTGGAGCAGCTATTAGATAGGTGGCAGAAAAGTTCTGAGGTAGGTACGTGCTGATGTCCACTTTATATCCGACGTCTCTTTATGGCCAGTGTACACTAGCTGATGTGCAGCATTACACATACTATACAGAAGTGTTACACTTTTGTATACTGTCTCGGCGTACGAGTCAGCTGGGGGCAGAGTCCCTCATGTAATGAATACTGCAGCATATGAGTCGGACATCGGGTGTTACAGACCTGTTCACATCTGGGAATAACTATAAATTATGACAAGTCTCATTTGCAACCACTCCAGACTTTAGAATTTCTAGGAACAGTGTTTGACACAGTATCTATGATAGCCTCTCTTCCTTTATCAAGAGTGCAGACAATAAGGACGCAGGTCAGGAAAATAATTTGCAGTACCAGAATTTCAGTCCAGTTGAGTCTGCAAGCCCTGGGATCAGTGTCAATGGCAATAATTTTAGTCCATTTAGCAAGATTCCACATGAGAATTCTTAAATGGATGCAATCAACACAGTGGCTAATGTTTTCTCATCCCATGTCTGCTAAGATAAGAATAAAGCAGGTATGCAAACAGTACCTTTCCTGATGGATATAGTCAGAATAGCTGTTACAAGGTTGTCCTTTCATCTTCCTTCAGCCCAAGGCCATAGTGACCGCGGATGCTTCCCAGATTGGGGGGGGGGCACTTTCTGGGGAAAATGCTCCAATGTACTTGGTCCCCTGTAGAGGCCAACCTGCATATCAGTGTTCTGATGATAAGACCGATGCTCTTAGCATTACAGGCATTCCAGGATTCTCATCCTCTTGGGACATTAACAGTCCAGACAGACAACATGTCACTAGTGTGGTACATCAACAAGCAAGGGGGAACCAGATCTTACCCCCTGTGTCAAGAAGTCTTCAGAGTGTGGCAATGAACGATATCTTCCAACTGCCTTCCAATAGCAATGCACATACCGGGGAAGTCCAACTTTGTGGCAGACACACTGAGCAGATCCATCTTACTACCACACGAGTGATCTCTCAACAACAAAGTGACGGAAATGATTTTCTGTCTGTGGGGTCAGCCTTGCTGCAATCTTTTTGCATCTCCCCTAAACAACAAGTGCAGCAGCTTCTTTGCCCTGACCCCTCCACCACCAGGAAATCATCAAGGGATGCTGTGCTCCACTATTGACCCCCCCCAGTCTTTTGTATGCTTACCTCCAACCCCTCTAATTCCAAAATTCCTTCAGAAAGCAGCCCAGTTGAAGAGCAAAGTCATCCTCATTGCACCTTACTGGCCTCGGCAGATTTTGTTCTCTTTCCTTTGGCCTCATCTACTGTACCCACCTTGGATTCTGGATCCAATTCCAGACCTTCTGTCTCACCCGACAGGCATGGTTCATTTAGATATCTAAAAATCTCAAACTAATGGCATAGTATTTCCAGTTCCTTTAATAACTAGACAGCCAATGCTTTTTTGCCCTGTTCGTTCCATTCTTTTATTTTCCCATAAACCTTCTGCTAGAAAACTCTACAGAAGTAAATGGAGAAGGTTTGCTTATTGGGCAGAAAAGAATCAGATAGACATGTTTTCAGCTCCATTTCATTCTATTCTAGAGTTTTTAGCAAATTTGTTTAATAAGGGTGCTAGTTAATCAACTGTTAAAGTTCATCTTGCAGCAATGTCTAACTTTCATGTAGGATTTCAAAATTCTTCTCTGGCTTCCTCTAAACTGTGCAAAGCGTTTTTGAAATGTACTCTTCTGCTAAGATCCCCGTATAAAGACCCCATGCCATCATAGGATTTAAATTTGGTACTGCAAGTCTTAATAGACTCTCCCTTTGAACCTGCAGGTAAATGTGATCTTAAATTTTTGACCTGGAAAACTGTCTTTTTAGTAGCAATTACATCTGTTAGAAGAATTTCAGAACTTCAAGCATTATCTTCTAAGCCCCCATATTTGATTTTTCATAAGGATTGGGTCACATTACGTACTAATGCTTCCTTCCTTCCAAAGGTGGTGTCAGAATCCAACATTAACAAATGCATTAACTTGCCAGTATTTTTCCGACAATATACAAATAAAGGGAATATATGCTGCACTTACTGAATGTTCATAGGTAATTAGATTTCTACCTAGACAGAACAAAAGAGATTAGAAAGACGGATCAGTAATTTGTTTCCTTTGCTCATAATAAATTGAGGCAAATTGGTTGCAAAGGTAACTTGATGGCTGACAAATTGCATCTCCTTTATCTGTAACAAATTGAATCTCCCCTTACCAAAACCATTAAAGGCTCATTCAACCAGATCTATGACAATTTCTGGTGTATTCCAGTCTAGAGTATCTATGGACAATATATGTGCTGTTGAACTTGATCAACCCCCTCACACCTTTTTCACTCATTACAAGCTGTATTTGGTTTTGAGAGGAAGAGCAGCATTTGGCTCAACCGTACTCAGGAATATCCTTCCTTAGAGTCCACCCAGGAAATTAGGTAGCTGGGGACTCTGTCCCATTAGTTGAGGACTGGATGAAAATTGGCAACATCAGATAAAGAAGTTATGTACTTACCATAAAGTTCCATCTGTGTTGTCCAGGTTCCTTCCTCCTCAACTCCCCACACACTATCCCCCTCCATATTTCATAACTGACTTCTGAAGGAATGAGGTACTTCAGGACACCTCTGTCCTTTTTATTGAACTCCAGTTATGGTCCTTCTTTTATAGGCTTCCTGTCAAGTTGTAAACAAGATCTGAGGGATTTTAGGGGTGGTGCATTATAGGTAGGGAAGGAGCTCAAGAGTTTGTTGGTGGTCGAGAGCTAGTAAAACGGCCAAGTCAGATCCGATCCCATTAGTTGAGGAAGAATGAAAATGGACAACACAGATGGAACATTATGGTAAGTACATAACTTCTTTTGCAGTTCCCTTAACCTTCTAGCCATTCCACCTTACAACCTTGATTCTTCAAGTTTTCGTTCATTTCGTTACCAAAGTCCTACTTTGTGGAATCTTTTACTTGGTTGGTTGCATGTTGTACCTACCTTGGCTGGTTGTAAAACTGTTTTAAAATCATACCTGTTCAATCTTGCTTATACTTAATTATTTAATGTTCTATTTATCTATTATTGTTTTTATATTTGCCTGTTTGTAATTTTTTTGTACAGTGCTTGGGCTCAAGCACATAAATGAACTTGTTGATCACGCTGTTCTGCTAAACTCTGTCATCAGTCTGATATAAACTCACAAGCAGCACTATGATTTAAAGACGTCTGATCTAATAGAAACGTCAACGTTTAACTATGCGCAACATCATCTCCCATTGCTTCTCTTAACAAGAGAGACCTCATGTTTCCATGTTCTCCTTCTTCACAAACAAGGTACATGCAGATCACCCCTCCCTCCATTCATTCTTTATGCAGACAGCATAGTTATTTACAGATTTAATACCTCACTAGCACTCATAAAAATATATTGGAGCAAAATCTCGCCTACCTGTTAACTGACTACTTAAACATAACTTCATGCTTAACACACACACACACACACACACACACACACACACACACACACACACACACACACACACACACACACACACACACACACAAATTCAATGCTATTCAGTCTCCTCTCCCTGCCAATAAACTATCCAAAATTGTAACAAAGTGCAGCTCTGTCCACAGCAGCAATGAGCCTACAGAAGCAGTCCAGTATGGATTCCTGGACATCTGGTTAGACCCTTCACTCAACTATCATTACCATCTCAAAGTTTGTATCACAAAAGGCAGTAGCACAACACAACCATCTGGAAATAATCTGCTTTGACATTAGTTGTCCTTTCTTCTTATCCTCATAGGAGACAGAACAGTTGATTGGCTTGCCTGAATGCTTAAGTTGTTTGATACACCCCAATCTAGTATCTGAGCAGCCCTTGCACATCTAGAGTATGAAGAATATTTTTTCATTGTTGGGTTCAGGGAAGAATACAGGGAGGTTAATTGTTTGGTTCATGGCAAACTTTGTGATCACTTTAGGCATAAAAGAAGGGTTATTTCTCAGAGAGACTGTCCTTGTGAAAAATGAGGTATGGTTGACTCACCATAAGTGCTTTTAACTTCGTTAATTACTTAGCAGAAGTCAGAGCAATGAGTAAAACAGCCTTCCATGTTCCGCTTAATGAGCTTATTAAAAAAAAAGTAAGATTTTTCAAGCACAAAGTTAAGATCCCAAGGAGGCGCCACCTGTTTCTAAGGTGGAAGCATATGTAACACCCCTCTAAAAAACTGTTTAACTTGAGAGTGGTTAAAAGGGAAGAATGAATTGACAAAATAATTTTAACCAACTAGAAATTTTTTTCACTAGCATATAAAATGATTTTCTAGTAGCTGTTTTTTTTTTCACCTCCTTAGTACCTACTGCACATGCTCAGAAAAAAAGGTGCTTAAAAGGCATCAAAACTATCATCCAGGCAGTGAACTGAACAATTTTTAGATTGGGGTGTATCAAACAACTTCTGCCTTGTGTGAGCAAATCCATTGTGTGGGTAAGCCTGTGGTAGTTGTTGTTGGCCAGATTTAAAAGAAGGGGTTGCCACTGTTGCTAGGGTGAGAATGGAGTTAACAATACAAGTTTTGGAGAGTCCTGCTGGATTTTTAGAAGAACCCTGGATAACAGTGGAAAGGATGGAAAAGCATCCAGGAACTTTTTTGTCTGTAGAATTGATAAGGCATCTTTTTTTCTTGGCCTATTTGCAAGGAGTCCTGGAGCAAAATTTCTTTAGCCTTCTGTTCAGAGAGGAGGTAAACAGATCTATATGAGGTGTTCCCACAGCTGGATCAGTGCTTGAAAGACCCCGAGATGAATTTTCTATTTCTGAAGATTTGTCCTGGTTATACGTAGCTTGTCTGCAATCAAGTTTTAATCCGAAGGCAACAATCTCGATGGCAACACCCAGATCAGCTCTGAGTTACAGCACAAACGCACAAAAATTACAGAACCAACTGATATTGCCAACATCCTGGCAGATAGGTTCAGCGCTAACTTTACCCCCCCACCCCACCCCCTAAAGGGCCCATATCTATACAGGAAGAATGCAGATTCCCTGTAATCACAACTATGCAGGTAAAAGCTGCACTCTCTAAAGCCAAAAACACAGCATCCACAGGACCGGGCTGCGTTTTACATGAAGTTCAGAGCGAACTGGCTCCCCACTTAAGCACCATGTTCAATAATAGCCTCGCATCGGGCTTTATGCCCACTGAATGGCGCACAGCAACAGTTATCCCACTCCACAAAGGAGGAGCCACCACTGATCCCGGGAACTATCGACCTATTAGCCTGACAAGCCTGGTCTGCAAGGCCATGGAACGTATCATCATGGAACTCGTAAACAAAGACATTGGTAACTTCCAAACTCTGGATCCCACCCAGTTCAGGTTTGTGAAAGGCAGATCATGCCTCTTGAACCTGATTGACGTCTTTGAGGCAGTCACTAAAGCCGTAGATGAGGGTAAGGTGGTTCACACAGCCTATCTTGACCTCGCCAAGGCTTTCGACACTATACCCCATTCTGGAATTATAGCTAATCTCACTAAACTAGGTATAAATCCCTACGTCACAAGATGGGTTGCTAACTGGCTCACTGACAGAACCCACACTGTAAAAGTTGCAGACTCCAAATCTGACCTCAAAGCGGTGACAAGTGGAGTACCACAGGGTTCCGTCCTGGGACCTCTCCTGTTTGGTATCTACTTCTCTGAAGTGCAGGCTAACACAGAAGGCCTCTGGCTAATGAAGTTTGCAGATGACTGCAAACTAAGAGCCATAGTCAAGTCCCCAAATGATGTAGACATCCTACAGAAGGGCCTCGCTGAGACAGATGCCTGGTGTCAGAGCCATGGCCTCAAGCTCAATGCCAAAAAGTGCAGTGTCATCCTCTTTGGTAAAAACTCTGTACCCATGAACTACCACATAGGCAGCAATCTACTTAACACCGAATGTGTGATAAGAGACCTTGGGACCCAGGTGGACAGTAGTCTTTCCTTTGATAGTCACATCGCCACAGTAGTCAGGAAGTTCTTCTACATGGCACACCTCATCATAAAAGGGTTCTCATCCAGGAAAAAAGAGGTCATTGTTCCCCTGTACTTGACATTCATTAGACCCATTATAGAGTACAACGCCTCTTTTGGAATGTACCTCACATGACATCTGCAGCAGCTAGAAAGGCCACAAAAGTACCTCACAAAGAGGATTACTGGCCTCAAACAAATGCCCTACACTGACCACCTCAAAAAACTCCAGCTTTACTCCGTAGCATATCGCCTACTCTGAGGTGATCTCTGCCTAACATATAAAGCTATGTCAAACCCAGAGCTGTTGGATATGCTACACCTAAAGAAATCCCAATCCCTCCGAGCTACATGCTCTAGGGACCTAAACCTTGTCACCACAATAAACAGGACATGCTGGAGGGATAGATTCCTGTCCCAGAGACTTCCCATACTCTGGAACAGGCTACCCATCTATGTCAAGCAAAGTTCTTCATTAGCACTCTTCAAGAAAAATCTTGATGAGTGGATGGAAAATAGGAAATACACTCCGGGGATCACTTCTGTGCCTCTGCTCAACTGTGGCACAGGAAAATAACTTTCTTGGGTGGCGTAAGCCAGGGAACCTTGTTGGCTAGGCTTATGTAGGCCCTTGGTCCGATAGCCTAGTACCTACCTATGAACCTATGAAGGAATGTTTGAAGCCTGAAGAGTCAATTGAGCTGAATTTCTATGTCCCAGGCCTATCATAGCAAGTCTGCAAAGATTGTACCCTCTTTGCATAGCAAGTCTGCAACAAAAGTACGAGCTGATGTCCCGGTTTTTGTTTATGTACCACATCACTGTTGTTGCCTGTGTCAAGTTGTAGAGGTCCTGAGGACTAGGGATGATTTAAGGCTTTCACAGTGCTGATCACTGCCAGCGTATCTCTGACATTTATGTGCTTCTGTTTTTCTTGAGGTTTCCACAGACTTTGCACTTTCACCCCTATGTAGACCACTCTGCACACCAGATCTGAAGCATTTGTAGTAATACTCTGGAGATGGGTCAGAAGGGAGAATATGAGATCTGGATTGCAAGAAATCTGGTCTACCCACCTGAGAATTTCCCTTGTTACAAATCCCATCTTTAAAGGAAAGGGGAATAGATCAAAGCTATAGTCATATAGACCTTAAGTTTACTTTTTTCTTGCAGAATAATGGAGATTATTTTGGACAAATTATTGTCAAAATTGGAAAGTGTGGGGAATTAAGTCATATATCAGCACTCATGATGAAAATAGATCTATAAATACCTGTAACATGATGTTCTGTATTAATGTAATAGTTATAAATGAAAAATTACTCCATGATATAATTTATATAAACTTAGCTTCAGCCTTTGATAGGGTCATACAGAAAACACCGATCAATAAACTAGAGCAACCAGGTATTAGTTTAATCTTGATAAGATGGATAGCTGCATGGTTTACAAATAGGATATGGCAAGAATCCTAAAGCAGTTGGACAGGTGAAATTCTAGGTTACAGTTAAGGTGTTTCACAGACTTCTGTCCTAGGCCCATCCTTGTTTATGTTATGCCTTTCAAAACTATCTTTTTCATTTGAGGTGTTCTATAGTCTGTATGCAAATGACTTGAAATGGGTAAACTGATTACATGCGATACAGGTAGAGTAAGTCTTGGTTAAACGGACCATTTGGGCACAGGGAAATATATTGATAAATACATGAAAAACTAAACATATGAGATTTGGGAGCCCTAGACTGAAGGGTAAATATTTAATATATCACATAGTAACTGAAACTGTGGATTCATTTAAGGACCTAGTTATATGGAGTAAACTATAGGCTGTGTAAAAATATTTTTAAAGTCTAGGAAATCAGAAATGATGAAATTATTGTTTGTAAGTTATATTAGACCCAAGCTAGAATAATAATAATATGGAAACCTTATAAGAAAACCAGCATGAGTGACTTGAAATGTACAAAGGGCATCCATGGATGTGAAAGTTTAAGTTATTATGAAAGATTAAAATACCTGCACTTGTGCAGTGTTTCATATAGATGTTTTAAGAGCAGACCTTACTTGAGTGTATGGGGCACTTATAGACAACTACCTCTGTGGATGCTTGAGGTTATCAAAGAGTATTAATGAATCATCAGACAACTTATTTAGGAGGTTATACAAGAATGAGAAATGGTTGTCTGAGACACTAGCTGATGCATGGACTAGACTATCAAATTATATTAAGCAAGGACTAGTTTAGATTTTATTTTTGTCCTGTCAGACCTAATCCTATAGGCTCAGCCCCCAGTGCCCCATATCCATGTTAGGTCTATCAGATATCCTCTTAAATCCCCTGGAATAGACTGGTATTGCTGAGGCTGATTATGGATCCTAAGGGTGCCCTGGGGCTTGACCATCTGTGCTTCTGTCCCAGTGGGAAGGGCTCTCACACTCGTTGACCATGTCAGAGGGCATTTCTCTTCTGTGAACCACACCTCCCGTAAGAGAGCATCATTGATGAGCATCATCCCATCCTGCACGGGCATGCCCATCCCTCTGTCATTCACCAGAGCTGGTAATTACACTCAGGTCACCTGGGCGATAGTTAAGGCTTTATCCCTTTTCACCGCAGGAGCGGCCTAGTTTAGATATTTTATGAACAACTTGGACACTTATTGTGGGAATGACTGCTTTGATATATTGTCAGGCTAGAAGGGCATTATTGCCTTTGCCTGAAATATTTGTGTGCATGCATGTATGTGTGTATATATATATATATATATATATATATATATATATATATATATATATATATATATATATATATACATATATATATATATATATATATATATATATATATATATATAGAAATTAATTATACAACTATTTCTGTGGGATTTTTCAACAGAATATATAGTATCTACCTTTGCAGCACATTTTCAGTGTCCATTAGGCACTGTCACACACAAAGAAAACTTTTATTGATAAGAAATATTTTAATTGTAAATCAAATGGTGTTTTTTTTACATTGCTGCATTCACAATTTGTGACTCTTTTTATGTGGGGAAGACTTCCTTCAAGCTCTCTTGTATGATTTATGAATATTTCAGGGCAATAAAAATAAAGTAGAATACCAAGGCTTTGTGAAGGAATTCTTATTTTGCAGCATTTTCAAAAAATATTTTTGCTATGGTTATGGTTGACAGTACTAACATGGATGATAGGGGTGAAGAAAGAAACACAGTGGCAGTCATTACTAAATGCAAGAAACACAATGGCAGTTATTACTAAATGCAAGAAACCCAATGGTGGTTGTTACTAAATGCAAGAAACAGTGGGAGTTATTACTAAATGCAAGAAGCATAGTGGGAGTTATTACTAAGTGCAAGAAACACAATGGGAGTTGTTACTAAATGCAGAAACACAATGGCAGTTATTACTAAATGCAAGGAAGTTCCATGGGAAAATGGTTCTGTAAGTATTTAAAGTATTCTAAAATTGAGATCCTGGAAGGTATTCAGAAACACTTAGACCATCTACTAAATGCTAAATACCAGAAGCCAGTGTGTGTTTTTATTTTCACCATTTATATAAAATGTGGTTAGATTTGCACCTCAAATACATGTTTGCACTTAAATGCAAAAGCTTGTATCTGATGTTGTCAGTTTTCATTCACTCATTCCTCAACATATCAGTTTGGACACAATCCTCGGATCCGACTCAGCTGTTGTTCTAAAGCTCATGGAAACCACAAACTCTCAAACTCCTCCCTTACCAATAATGCTGTAGTCCCCCTCCTTCTCCAGATCTGATTTGCCACCATTGGGAACACACATGGTCACTACAGCTCTCGAGCATAGTCTATATTTCAGTAATGATAAATGCCTTTTCATTGTTATTTATCTTTTTTCTAGTATATACCCTCCCTTTGCTTTTTGTACTTACTGCTTGTCAGTTATCTCTTATAGTTACCATTGTTGGCATAATTTCATTTACCGCTAAGCGGTATTTCTTCATTTACCATTATTGGTAGTCTTTCTACTTTTTCCGTCCTTCTATTGTTTTTTTTTTTTTTAAATCCTCTCCTTTTTCTGAGTGTTTCATTTTGTTGAAGATTCTAGTTGCTGTGTTATTGCAGACAAACCTTTGGGTTTTAAGAAGTATAGTAAATGTGGGCACAAGATTGCCCTATCTGACGTCCATTCATTGTATGTCTATTGCTTAGGACCTGAGCATCTACAGGCTGACTGTCCTATATACATCTGGTACCCTCCCTGATAGCCTAAGTGACCACCATCTCACCTACATAATTAAGCACAAAATAATCATTCCAAAGCAACCTATATTAAGATCTGTCAGAAATAAAAAGAAATTCGACCTGACCAAATTTCAACTAGAATTAAATTCCTGCAACTGGGCAATACTAAAACACCTACCCCTAGATGAAGCAGTCCAGTACTTTAACAAAAAATTCCTAAAAATTCTTAATTCTCATGCTCCCATTCGTTCAAAGAAAACTAAGACAGTAGATGTTCCTTGGCTTTCTAAAGAAACCAGGCTCAAAATTAATCTTAGAAATAAAGCTTGGACTGTATGGCGAACCACTAAACTCCCTTGTGACCAAATTAACTACAGACAACTCAGGAACGAAACCAAAAGACAAATCTTACATGACAAAAAACAATACTATTGTAAATTGCAGACTGAACATCAAAACTGTCCACAAAAATTTTGGGCTGGATTAAACAAGCTTCTTCACCCTGGTCGCTCTACCACCCCTGTCCCAGCCACACTCATCGATAAACCCTCGGATGTAGTCTCCAACAGCTTTAACCGTTTCTTCACCGAGACAATCCAAACCCTTTCTAATCAACTGCCACTCAGCTCCTACAGCCAAGATACTCCCACCTATAAAAATCTCCCTTCATTCACCTTTCAACCTGTAGCTACGTCATTTATCTACAAATTAATCAGAAAACTAAAACCCACCACGCTCTCAGCTGACCAACTTCCAGCTGAATACTTGCAAAAATCAGCTGAGGCCATTGCCTACCCTGTGTCACTACTTATCAATCGTTCATTAGCAGAGGCAAAAATTCCTGATATCTGTTAAGGTATCCTATGTAATACCTCTCCACAAAGGTGGCACTTCCACAGAGCTCTCTAATTACAGGCCTATATCTATACTTTCCCCTCTATCAAAGATAATGGAAAAATGTGTTCAGAAACAGCTTATGCAACACCTACTCATCAACCACCTTTTGGCTGACACTCAACATGGTTTCAGACCTCTCCATAGTACTACCTCAGCCCTACTTGTTTTCTCTAATACCATAAACACCTATCGTAATAATAACAATATTTCCTCTGCACTATTCTTGGACCTGTCTAAAGCCTTCGATATGGTCGACCACAAACTTCTAATTAACACTCTGCAATCACTCAGTCTGGACACTATAGTCCTTCAATGGTTTAGTTCCTATCTAAATGGTAGAAAACAGGCAGTTTTATGGCAGACTAAGCTCTCTACCTTACTACCCAATACTCTGGGAGTCCCACAAGGATCCATTTTAGGACCACTGTTATTCTCCATCTTCATCAATGACTTAAACACTGTCATACCTAACGCCAGTTGTATTCAATATGCTGACGACTCCACGCTGATCTGCTCTGGCACAACCCTCACAGAGCTACAATTAACAACCCAGACCACTTTTAGCAAAATAGAAAACTGGCTCTCTAGCCGCCGCCTAATACTTAATGCCAAAAAAACTAAAATGCTGCTGTTTCTTCCTACACAAAGGTCTAGCCCCATCTGCTTTTCGATCCATTCCAAGGATGGGACCATAATCTCACCGGACCTCTCTACTAAATTACTAGGGGTAATTATTGACAACAACCTAAAATTTGATATACATGTAAACCAAATGATCAAAACTATCAATAAGAAATTAGGCTCGTTATATAGAATAAAAAGGTTTTGACCCCCAAGGCAAAACTGCCATTGCCCAAACTCACCTTCTCTCCACACTCTTGTATTCGTCCCCTCTACTTCACAATATTAGTAAAACTGTCATGAACAAACTTTCCATCTGCTACAACCATATCACCAGGTTTGTTACTGGGTCACCTTTCAGGACCCATCATTGCACCAATCTAACCCAACTTAACTGGCTTGAGCTACCTAACCTAATTTCTTATAACCTACTAGTACTGACACACAAAATAATATACAACCCCGACTACACTCCTTCACTCAAAAAACTGGTTACACCTTGTAACCACCCTCGACCTCTGAGGTCATCCAGCCGGCTCCTTATCCAGACATGCAAAACTAAAAATATAGCTGGTGATTCCCTCCTCACCAACTCTGCAGGGAGAACTTGGAACAAACTTCCCCCTGATATTACTCCTCTTTAAATCAGTTTAAAGCTAAACTTAAACCTCACCTGGCATCAATACGGAGTTGCCATTGTCTAAACCCTGGCTAGCTAATTCTCTGTTTCACATAGTTTTTTAGGTACCTGGCTGTCACTGCATATTTATTTATTATGTCTATTCTTGATCATCATGAACAATAATTATGGAATAAGTAATAGTTTTTTTTGCTGTGAATTGTAAATTAATCTGTGACTTTATTAAAATGTTGTACTGGTTTTTTCTCCCGGGCCTCCGCTGAAAATGGACATGTATCCAGTCGGACTATCCCGGTTAACAAATGTAAAATAAAATAAAAATAAATAAATAAAAATAAAATATGTAAGTCATTCAATCCAAGAGCCCTTGTGGACCAGAAAAATAAATTGATACTTAAAGGCCTCATTCCTCAAAGTCAGACAAGAAGGAGGCAAAAAAAAAAAGAGATATCCAGAGCAAGCTGGCTTATCTTGCTCTTCTTCAGATCCGAACTTGGAATCAAGAAAGAAGATTAAGAAATGTTTGGATCCATCACACCACAAGTCGTTGGATCCTAAAACTTCTGACACCAGGTCTGTTTCTTTAGATCTGGCTCAGTTGGAGCCAAAATCATTACCCAGGGCTAGATACGCATCACTCATGTATGCAGTCTCATCTCAGCACCCATTGCCCTTCTTTAAAAGATGTCGTTCTCCCTCTATCACCTCTTTCCATTCATCTCAGAAGTCTCACAGAAGTGGATAGAATGATGAGGAAGTTTCTTTTGACACAAATTCAGATGGGAGTTCTCCTGGCCCCTACCCCAATGGGTCTGGAGGCCTTGACTCGTATGGCTCCACTTTTTTTGTTCCTACTCTGATCTGTCCTTTGGTTTTGGAGCACTCGGATATGATTATTAGGATGCCTTCTGCTTTAGATCCAAAGATACCCTTATCTTCAGATCTGAAGTCTTCTCTCAGTGTACCGTCTCTTAGTATGTCAGAGTTGGAGGGATTTCAGAGTCAAAGCGTCATTTTCGGATTCGAGATGTTAGAGTCAACTCTGAAGCTGTCGGAGCTGTCTCTACCACTCGGAGCCTTGGCATTCGATAACTCAGCTCCAACTCCTGCCTAGGGGCAGAGTCTTCTTGTTGGATGCAACCATCGGTCCAACAGCTTGTCTTCTCAGCTGTGATGGTTTCTTTCTTCCTGGAGGATTATGCCTTTGAGGTGATAGAGAGTGTATTTTCCTCTAGAGGTCAGATGATCAGATGGCTCCTCCCCCTCTCGAATCTCCCTTCTGGTTCTCAGATGTTTTTGTATTGTGAGCCTCGGCATCCTACTCCGCAGGGGAAGCCAGCCCAAAGTGTCCATATGACCCCACAGGGTCCCAGCATAGTTATTTCTTCTGATACTTCTCTGAAGCATCCGGCCAAAGAGGTCCCCAGGACTAGAAAGTGCAAGAGGAGGCACTTAGACTTCCTTCAGGAGTCAATCATGGAAGATACGGATTTTGATGAAAGAGAAGGGTCCCCAAGATCACCACTCATTGATGTCCCCTATGGAGACATTTTATAAATTCTCAAACAATGGATGGTTGGTCCACCCACACCTCTTCTCAAGAAGAATTGGTATTTCTGGAGGCTTTTGGTGCTGGCCCATCTACCTCCTGGGTAACTCCGCCTGCAGATGAGTTTATTGACTTGATCTGTCAGCAGGCATTGAAGTAACCAGAATCTGTAGAGCCAATCCCCAAGTGACTAGATAGGATCCTGGCACCACCCAAAGGAAGGGAATTCTGGAACAAAGAAGTACTGGTAAATGCTGTGGTCATGGCGGTGGCAACCAGAAAAGTAAACAGTAAGTGTAGGGCAGTGGACAGATTTGGGAACCCAGTGTATGTATCAGTGACCTTTGCACTCAGGTGCCTGAGCTATTTGGTGCACCAGATTGCAGAGGGATTTGATCAAGGAGCTCTCAAAAACCCTCCCAGGGAATAGTACTGTTGAGGCAGAATCTTCTGTTCTTTCACAGTTCCATTCAGTCCATCTCAAATTCATCTATGAGACTCATGTCCCATGCAGCTGAAGGAGTCTCAAGAGCAGCGGGTTCAGGCATATCCAGTAAGAGGCATGCCTGCATGTGCCTGTGTGATTTTTGTGGAGCCCTTTAAGTCATCCTTCATCAGTGCTCCTTTTGACGGAAGTTCATTATTTGGCCCCAAGGTTAAAGACACACTCTACAGGTGTGAGAAAGATGGGAAGACTCTGTCTACTGTTGGTGTACATTTCCTTAAAAACCTTTTCCAGGAATCAGTGAGGTGGTCAAAAGATATGGTTCAGGAAATCCCAGGATCCCATGATACACATGGAGAAAGCTCTCCCCGAGGCAGGTTGGAACTCCAATGGGAGATGCTGCCCATGAGGCAGAGGAGAACTGCAGAAACAAAGGTCCAGGGATTCATTCTCTGGACAGGCCCTATCTGTGTACCTAAAAGGAGGCCTGGTTGTTCTACTCTAGAGGCAGTCTGGGGTTACTTTTCTCTGCACCAGAAAGCCTGGCTAGGCATAACAAAGGATCAGATGTTGTCAATTTTCATTTAATCCTTGAACTGTGGATCTGGTTCCAAGCATCAGAATGACTCTGCCATTACTAACAGCTCACAAAGACCAAAAACTCTCAAGCTATACCCTTACACATAATGCTCCTCTTCCATTTATCTCAGATCTTATTTGCCGCTTTTGTAGACAGATGTGTTCATCAACTGCTCTCAAGCGAATTCAATCTTTAGTGTTTTTTCTCAGGTAAATCATTTTATCTTAGTTAACTTCCTCCTTACCCTTTTTTTCTGCCAATTTAACTTCTCTCTTCTTCTTCCCACTATCATAGTTGTCTGTTTTTTTCCCTGCTCGTACACTTCAGTGTATTTCCCACTATCATCTTTGATAGTCCCTCTCATTCTGTCTTCCTTTCTTCCTTGTACACTGTGGTGTATGTCTATTGTCATCGGTGATAGTCCTTCTTTCTTTTAAAAAAAAAAAAAAATCTTTACTGTCTCCTTTTGAGCGTTTGTTTGACAGATTCCTCTCCGGTAAGTGTGAGTGAGTAATTGTGCTTTCCGTTTGTGTTTTCAGTTATGCCAGACAAGCCTAAATCTCCAGCAGGGTTCAAGAGGTGTCAGAAATTCCATCTTCTGATGCCCCTCGTCTTTGTGTTTCCTGATTAGGTCCTCTTTATTTGCAAGATGACTGTTCAATCTGCCACAGTTTTAGCCATAGGGCCCTCATCAAAAAATGAAACAAGTTAATCCTGAAAGGTAGGCTACCCTCTGCCTTTAATGAGACCTTATCTGCAGTAGGAAGGGCCAAGACTGGTGTCTCTTCTCCATCATCTTCTTCTTCTTCTTCTAAGACCAAGGAGAAACACAAGAAAAGATGTTTGTTGGTGCCGAGTACTTCTGAGGCACCACCAGCAAAAAAATCAAAGTCAGCAGGTTCTTTGGCATTGGAACCATCTGACTTTTATACAATGGCTTTGGTACAGAAGCCTTCTTCGACTCCGACTAAGCCTGTTTTGATGCCGAAACCTTCAGCACCTACTCCTTCAGATCAGATTGTTTTAGATTCCTCAGTGCCAAGATCACAAGATCTGACCTCTTCATGTGTTCTGACCACTTCAGCATCGACATCCAAACTGGATGAATCCCTCATACCTATGCCCAAGACTGTATATTCTCTGTCCATCAACCCTTTCTTGGACAGGTAACCTTCTCCCTTCCTTAAAAGACCTACATCTCTCTTGGTGATGTCGACCCACTCTACCAAAAGTTTAACACAAGATGATGTGGAGAGCCTGGTTAATAAAATTCTGTGGATGAGAGGGCTCCCAACTGCTTCTTTGGCTCCAACCCCCTCAAGCTTCAGAGTAGAACATTCCTTGATGCCACCCTTTGTTCCTCCTCTGAATTTGTCAAAAGTCTCAGAGTTATCGGCTTTGATTCTTCCAGTGCCAACTGCATTGGTTCTGGGGATTTCTTTTTCCATGGAGCTGGTTTCAGCTCTGAGGTCTTCAGTCCACTCAGAACTGGAGACTTCTTGGAACTATAGCTGTCCTGTTGGCTCTGAGAGGTGAGATTAGGCCATTGTTTTTTTAGAGCCTTCTCTGCACCTCGGGGTTTGGCATGGAGAAGCTCAGCTCTGGGTTCAGTCTCAGGAGCTGTCTCATCGGAACGAGGAGTGACCTCGGTCCCGACATTGTCCATCTCAGTTCCGGGCTCCCTTCCCTCTTTGAAGGGATCCAACTTTCAAGGCCATGAAGAGATGGTTGGCCCCTTCCCCTTTGCAGCCTATTCCCCTTTTGTCCTCTCATTCAGATATTCAACCAGCACCCCCAGTGGGACAGCACAAGCCAAAGCCTCAGGACTCACAGATATCGCTTCTGTCCTCTTCTGATACCTCTCCAGAACACCCCTCTAAGGAGGTCCCTAAGAAGAAATTGTGTAAGAGGAAACACTTAGATTCCCCTGAAGAATTGGTCACAGGTAGACACTGATTTTGATAAAGGGGAGGGATCCCCAAAGTCAAACCCTGATGACGTCTCCTTTGGAGACATGCTGGAAATGTTAAAACAGAGGGGTGAATGGAAGTCCCAAAATCCCTCTCCTGAGGAGTCAGTGTACCTGCAGGCTTTTGGATCCTGACTATCTACCTCTTGGGTGACTCCACCCGCTGATAATTAGATACAATTGATTGCTTAGTGGGCATGGTAGGCTCCTGACACCATAGAACCCATTCCCAGGAGGCCAGATAAAATATTAACAGCATCTGAAAACAAACCCTTTTGGACAAAAGGACTACCGGTTGATGCCATGGCCGTGGCGGCAGCCACAAAGAAGGATCTGGCTGAGTAGAGTTCCTCTCTCCATCCATCCAACAGAGAGTCTCGGGCGATGGATAGGTTTGGAAAGTAGGTTTACTCTTCATCGACCTTCGTCCTTAGGTCTTTGAATTTTCTGGCACATTTTATCAGACTTCAGAGGGATCTGCTCTGCTCAGGGAATTATCAGATATCCTAGCAGGAGCTGTTTCTGAGGAACTCTAGAACAAGGTTGCTTCCCAGTTGGCCACCCTGGAGTCTGTGTCTAACTCGTCCATGAGAGTCATCGCTCATACAGCCAAAGGGATTACAAGGGTAGTGGGTTCAGGTGTCACCATTAGGAGGCATGCCTGGATGCACCTTTGTGATTTCGCAAAACCATTCAAGTCTTCATTCCTCAGTGCACCTTTTGATGGATCCTCCCTTTGGTGCAAAAGTTAGAGAAATGCTATCCCAGTGAGAAAAGGATGGAACTACCCTTTCTGTTGTGGGTATATGTTTTTCAAGTCCCAGTGATCCTTTTTCAGGAATGAGAAAGTTAGTGGGAAAATGTAGTTCAAAAATATCCCAAGGGCCTTTTCAAGACATTAGCGATGGGAGGTCCCTCAGGGGCAGACTCCATCCAAGTAGCAGGAGTGGTCCACAAAAGCAGGGTGTCAGGGATTCTTTCTCTGGCAAACCCTCACAATGCTCCTGAAAGGAGACCCAATTGTCTTCCTGTGGAGGCAGTGAGGGGGGGGGTTTGACTTTCCCTGCACCAAGACACCTGGCTAAAGTTTACTTCAGATTCCTGGGTGCACAGGATTATATTCAGAGGTTAAACTGTTCATCCTCCCCCACTTGCAAATTAATCCCAGATGTTCCACCCAATCAGAGGGAACAAGCAGTTCTTAGAGATTCAAAAACTGCTAAGAAACAGAGTCATCCAAGAAGTCCCACCAAACCAAATAGAATCCAGAATTTACTCAAGATTCCTTTTAGTGTCAAAAAAGACAGGGGACTACAAACCAATTTTGGATCTCAGTGTACTGAACAAATCAGTTCACCAAACCAAATTCCAGATGGTCATGTTACGATCTATTCTTCCGTTTCTGGAAAAGGATGACTGGATGTGCTCAATAGATTTTCAGGATGCATATTACCATATAAAGATGGAGAAATGCTCCAGAAGATTTCTCCACTTTTGGCTGGGAGCCAGTCACTACCAATTCAGAGTCCTGCTCTTTGGTCTCATCACAGCCCCCAGGGTGTTCACCAGGTGCATGGCAGCAGTCACAGCGCACTTTACACTGCAGGGATTACAGGTGTTTCCTTATCTGGACGACTGACTCATTACCATCCCGACCAGGCATCAGCTGATCCTCGCAAAGGACCACATTCTTCTGCTCTTTGCTCTTCACTAGGAATAACAGTGAACCGTGACAAAGCGAAGCTCACTCCAGCTCAAAGATTGGAGTTCATAGGTCTCTACTGAATACCATATCTTCCATAGCTTCTCCTCCTCCCGCCAGACTTCAGAAAATCAGAATTTAGGCACAGAAACTAATAAACAGCAAGAAAGTTGCTGCCTTTTAGTTCTTCAAGCACTAGGCTCTATGGCTGTGATAATAACCCTGGTCTCTTTAGTGAGGCTCCACGTGAGAATTCTACAATGGCTGCCAGCAACTGAATGGACTATGTCTCATCAACCCATATTGGAATTGATTTTGATCACCAACCATTGCAAAAGGGACTTAGCTTGGTGGATTCATTCCAAAGATATTCTACTAGGACGATCATTTGTCCCATCTCAACCCAAGGCCATAGTGACCATGGATGCCTCCCAGATGAGGGGGGGCATTATCTGGGAAAGACTGTCCAAGGCACTTGGTCCCTCATGGAGGCCAATTTACATATCAGTGTCCTAGAACTAAGGGTGGTGCTTCTAGCATTGCAAGCATTCCAAACCTCCCCTCCCTTGGGAATATTTGCAATCCAAACAGACAGTATGTCAGTGGTTTGATCCATCAGCAAACAAGGAGGAACCAAATCTAACCCTTATGTCAAGAAGCACTCAGAGTGTGGCAATGGGTGGTCTCTTCCAACCACTTTCTCTAAGCAACACACATTCCAGGGATTTCCAGTGTGATAGCAGACAAATTGAGCAGGAGCATTCTGCTGCCTCACGAGTGGTCTTTCAATCTGACAGTGGCGGAGAACATATTCATTCACTTGGGCCAGCCTTGCTGCCATCTCTTTGCCTATCTTCTGAACAACAAATGCAGCAGCTACCTCACTCTAATCCGCCCTGTGGAGGAGTCACCAACAGATGCTCTCCTCCATACTTTGCCCTCCGGACTTCTGTATGCATTTTCCCCTATTCATCTGATCCCAAAGTTCCTTCAGAAAGCAACCAGGCAGAAGAGCAGGGTTATCCTCATTTCTCCCTTTTGGCCTCAACAGATATGGTTCCCCTTTCTTTGGCCTTACCTGATTCAACAGCCATGGATGTGGACCTGGCTCCAGATCTGTTGTCCCACCCAGAAGGATTAACTCACCCGAACATTCAACATCTCAAGTTGACAGCTTGGTTGCTCCAATTCCATTTATAGCTAGGCTTCCTACTCATTCTTCCCTGGTGCATCACATCTTTTTAGCATCTTATAAGCCAGCCACATGCAAACTTTGACAGTAAGTGGAAAGGATTTGCTGTCTGGGCTAGTGCCAACAATCTACATCCCTTTTCATCTCCTATCAATAAGATACTGGAATTATTATCATCTCTTTTTAACACAGGTGGTTTCCAGTCAACAAAGTCCAGCTAGCAGCAATAAATAACTTCCATAATGGTATTGAAGGATCAGCCTTGATTTCCTAAAGACTGTGCAAAGCTTTCTTGAAAGGAATCTTTTTGATAAAGCCTCCATATAAGTATCCTACTCCTTTGTGGGACCTCAACCTAGTATTACAGTCCATTATTCCACCTTCCTTTAAACCTTCAGCTGATTGGGATTTAAAATGTTTGTCATGGAAAACCCTCTTCTTGGTGGCTATTGCATCTGCTAGAGGAATTTTGGAAATAAAGCTTTGTCACATAAACCACCTTACTTGCTTTTTCTTAAAGACAAAATTTCACTAAGAACTAATCCCTCCTTTTTGCCCAAGATTGTCTCAGAGAATAATATCAATCAGACAATTAAATTCCCTGCATTTTTTCAGAATTTTGCTAATAAAGGGGAATACTTCTTACATTTGTTGGATATTTATAGATAACTACACTTCTGTCTACACAGAACAAAAAGTCTGAGAAAGTCAGACCAATTATTTGAGACCTTTTCTCCTACAAAACTTGGTCAATCAGTGAAAAAAGTAAAATTAGCCAGATGACATGAAGACTGTATTACCTATATCTATGAAAGAAGGAATTTAAAATTGCCTAGGCTTGTAAAGGCACACTCTACAAGACCTGTAACTACTTCAGCAGTATTTCAAGTCAGAGCTTCCCTAGATGGCATATGTGCAGCAGCAACTTGGGCTTCTCCCCATACCTTTCTCTCTCACTACAAACTAGATCTGGTCTCCAGGTGAAGAGCATCTTTTGGTTCTATGGTGCTCATGGATATTCTTCCTTGAGTTCTCCCTAGATCTATGGTAGCTAGGGACTCAGTCCCACAGGTCAAGGATTAAATGAAAATTGACCACATCAGATAAAAAAGTTGTGTACTCACCATAAGGTTCTGTCTGTGTTGTCCATTTTCATTTATCCTTGACTCCCCTCCCTCCTTTCCCCCAACCATGAAGTTCTTGGTGGAGTGGGTCATGGCCCATCCTACTAGGCCTTTTTGTCATATGACTCCAGATGTGATCTCTGTGAAGGCTTATACAGTGTTTATTCCTTTCTGTCCTTTCTGCAAACTCAATCCGAGGTAAATGGGAGAGGAGCATTATAGGTAAGAGAGTTTTTGGTCTTCACAAGCTGTTAGTAATGGCCGAGTCTGTTCTGATGCTAGGAACCAGATCCACGGGTCAAGGATAAGTGAAAATGGACAACACAGGTGGAACATTATGGTGAGTATATAACTTCTTTATACTTGGGTGCAGAGGATTATTTCCAGAGGCTGTATAATTCCCTTTTCCCTACCACTACCATTACAGAACAAAATTCCTTAAGTTCTACCCATTCAGAGGAAAATGGCAGCTTTGGAAATACAAAAGCTGTTAGGAAAAAGAGTCATCCAAGAGGTCCCCCAGACCAGAAAGAATCCAGAACTTACTCAAGATTCTTTTTAGTGCCAAAGAAAACAGGAGACTGGAGACCAGTCTTGGATCTCCATGTTCTGAAACGTCAGTTCAGAGTACCAAGTTCCAGATGGTCAAAGTTCACTCCATTTTGCCTTTCCTGCACAAGGGTGACTGGATGTGGTCTCTAGTACTCCAGGATGTGTACTATCACATAAAATGAACAGACAGTCCGGGAGATACCTACGCTTCTGGCTGGGAACCAGTCACTACCAGTTCAGAGCACTGCCATTTCATCTCACCATGGCTGCTAGTGTGTTTGCCAAATGCATGGCAGTGGTAGCAGCTCACTTCAGACTGCAGGGATTCCAAGTGTTTCCATACTTAGACAACTGGCTTTTTACTGCCATGACCAAGCATCTGCTGATAACAGCTCAAGACTATGTACTCCAGACTTGTTTCAGTCTGGGCATCACAGTGAACCACAAAAAATCTCTCCTTCAGCCTTCTCAGTCTCTAGAATTCATAGGAGCCAATTTCATCACAACATCAATGACAGTCTCTCTGCCCTTGCCGAGAGTTCAAACAATTTGTTTCCAAGTTGGCAGGATAATTCAAAGTTCATTACTACCAGCCCACAAAGTATTACAGACCCTGGGGTCCATGTCAGTGGCAATAGTTCTAATTCCACTAGCATGTGAGAACCTTACACTGGACATTGGCAACCCAGTGGTCCATCTTGTCAACCCTTGACCACCAGGATCAGCATAACTCAGGCCTGCAAGAGGTACCTTTGGTGGTGGATTCACTCAGATCAGCTTTTGCAAGGTCGTCCATTCATCCTTCCTCAACCCAAGGCCATAGTGAACACGGACGCTTCCCAGATCGGGCGGGGAGCATTTTTGAGGAAGACTGTTCAAGGCACATAGGTTCATAGGTTCATAGGTTCATACTAGGCTATCTGCCCAAGGGCATTTATAAGCCTAGCCCATAGTTATGTGGCTTTCGCAACCCCTTTAGTTTGAATAAAAACTATGCCTATCATTTTTCTGTGCCTCTGTCAAGCAGTGACACTGAAGTAATCCCTGGGGTATATCTGCGATCTCCCATCCATTGGTCAAGATTCCTCTTGAACAAGGCCAGCGAGGTGCTCTGCCTCACATGTACCGGGATTTTGTTCCACAGCATAGGGAGTCTCTGGGTGATGAATCTGTCCCTCCAGCACGTTCTATTTATAACCGTGTCAAGGTTTAAGTTTCCCGCCCTTGTGGTTCTGAGGGATCTAGATTTTTGAGGTGAAGCATATTCATCAAATCTGGGTTTGACATGGCCTTATATGTCAGGCACAGGTCACCTCTGAGCAAGCGGTATGAGACTGAATAGAGCTGGAGTTCTTTCAGTCGGGCAGCATAAGACATATTTTGAGACCCTTTATCCTTTTGGTGAGGAACTTTTGGGGCCTTTCAAGCTGCAGCAGGTGTCTGGTCAGATACATTCCGAATGGGGCATTGTACTCAATCATAGGTCTAATGAGTGATGAGTACAGGGGGACGATGACCTCCCTTGATCTAGATGTGAATCCCTTCATGATCAGGTGGGCGATATAAAAGGTTTTCCTAACTACTTTAGCAACATGAGTGTCAAACGAAAGGCTACTGTCAACTTGGGTCCCCAGATCCCTGATGATTTTTTCTGTGCTCAGTGGATTGCCACCTACATGGTACCCCGAAGAGGCCAACTTGCATATCTCTGTAGGAAATGAGTGTAGTACTTCTAGTGTTGCAGGTGTTCCAAGACTCTCTCCCTTATGAGACTATAAATAATATGTCCATAGTATGGTGCATTAGCAAACAAGGAGGAGCCAGATCATACACCTTGTGTCGGGAAGCCCAAAGAGTGTGGCAGTGGATGATACATTCAAACTGATTTCTGACAGCAATGCATATACTGGCAAAATCCAACGTGATAGTAGACAAGTTGAGCAAGTCTATGTTATTACCTCACAAGTGGTCTCTCAACACAGAAGTGGCAGAAATGATATTCCTCCACTGGGGCCAGCCACACTGTGACTATTTGCATCTCTCCTTAACAACAAATGCAGCAGGTTCTTTGCCCTAATTCCTCCATTGGGGGGAGTTGCCAAGAGATGCTGTCCTTCATGATTGGCCCCCAGGTCTCCTCTATGCTTATTCCCCAACCCTCTTAATCCTCAAATTCCTACAGAAAGCATCTTGATTGAAGAGTAAAGTCATCCTCATTGCTTCATATAAGCCTCAACAGATTTGGTTCACCTTCCTTTGGCCTCATCTAGTTTACCCTCCTTGGATTCTGGATCCTGTTCCAGATCTCTTGTCTTACCTGACAGATATGACTCATCCAGACATTTCTGGCCTCAAATTAACTACATGGTTTCTCCAAATCCATTGATAGTCAGACAGCCAAGGCTCTCATCCCCAGTCCGCCATATCCTTTTATCTTCTCACAAGGCTTCCACTAGGAAGATCTACCAGAGCAAATGGAAAAGATTTGCCCTTTGGGCACAACTGCATGACATGGACCCCTTTTCTGCACCAGTACATAAGATCCTTGAGTTCCTGACTTCCATTTTTATTGAGGAGGGCTTGTCCTTCTACAGTTAAGATTCAGGTAGCTGCTGTCTCCAATTTTGATATTGGAGTTGATAATTCTACCTTAGCATCGTCATGTCTTTGCAAAGCCTTTATAAAAGGAGCCTTTTTACTAAAGCCCCCCCTTCAAGGACCCTGCTCCACCTTGGGATCTTACCATAATGTTACAGGCCCTAACTCAGAGACCTTTTGAAAGTGCAGCGAAATGTGAGTTACAATATCTGACTTTAAAAATGCTTGGGTCAGCCAGTCTCGAAAGAAACTTTATCAAGGCGGGTGACTGATTGCATCTCCTTCGTCTGTATCAAGCTGAGTTTTGTCCTTCCTAATCCCTTAAAAGCCCATTCAGCCAGGTCCATGGCAACTTCAACAGCCTTCCTATTTAGTACTTCCATGGATGATATTTATGCATCTGCAACTTGGGCTAACCTTATGCCTTTATTACTCATTACAAATTGGATCTGGTCTCAAGGGAAAGAGCAGCCTTTAGCTCTACAGTACTTAGGAGTATCCTTCCTTAGAGTACACCCAGAATCCAGGTAGCTGGGGACTCTGTCCCACATGTTGAGAAATGAATGAAAATTGACAACATCAGATAAAGAAGTTATATACTCATCACAACATTCCATCTGTGTTGTTCGTTTTCATTCACCCTCAACTTCCCTCCCCTCCCTCCAGCCCCTTCCTATGTTTCTTTGATGACTTCTGGTATAGTGGGAGAGTGCCTCGGGAACCAAGTTTTTTCTTTTTCATATGAGGTCCAGGAAGCGATTTTCCATATTATGTAAAATATAACAATGTTGTACTGTAGGGAGCTGTAAACAAGATCTGGAGAAAGAGGGAGACTGCAGCGTTATAGGTAAGGGAGGAACTCAAGAGTTTGTGGTTTCCATGAGCTGTAGAACATCAGCAGAGTTTGATCCAAGGATGGGATCCGAACCCGTATGTTGAGGAAGAATGAAAATGGACAGCACTTGATGGAACTTTATGGGAAGTACATAACTTCTGTATTTGAGATGCAGATCATGTCAATTTAACCACAGTCCCTACCTCCCCCCACACCTACAACATCTTTATTAATTTCTTGTTTAATGATTTTTAATGATGAAAATGTGGTCACAGCAAGAGGTTCTCGGTTCGATCCTCGGCTGGGGTGCCTTCTGTGTCTGCATGTCCTCCTGTGGTCCATCCCAAAGACATGCTGCAGGTGGATTGGACACTCTAAATTGGCCCTAGGTGTGCGTGTGAGTGTGCCTTCTGTGGAAGGTTAAACTCCACTGCCATTCAATGTAGGTGATCCGCTGTGAAGAAGAAGAATGATGAAAATGTGGTGTTATCTGTCTTTATTTGTTTCACTTACTAGTGATGTATTTTTTATGCACGAACTCTACACTTCAGAGATTTTTAACATCCGATGGTGAATATTTCATTACCTAAAGGCTGAATTTACAGTATGTCTGTTTATTCAGAAGTCTTGGTAAACTAATTGCTTTTTTTTCTTTGCAAGTGAAGTCCTAGGGTTACGTTGCAGTTTGTAATTTTATTGCTTTTAGTATGTAGTACTTGTCTCTGTTGTAGTGTAGTGTAGTGTAATAACCCCCTTCCCAAGATGCACAGTAGCATAGCAAACTCTGTCTATAGCGCAACTAACCATACTTACATGGGTGTTGGTAGTGTCAATGAAACACGCCTACAATGCCTAACTCTGATATTACAGTAGTAGAATGGCAGTCAAATGGTACAATAAATAAATGCAGCTAAAGTGCAAAGTTTTTTTTTAATCACCAAAACAAAAAATATTATACATTAAAATAGTACAATATTATGCATTAAAAACTTCAATCATGAAAGTAATAGTAATACACAAAGAATATTTTCATTCCACTTTTTATAATGCTGCTTTCACAAACTACTTTTTATGCAATAATACCCTTGCTGTATTTGGATATTTAGAGGTGGTTCCATGATGTGTCACTGTACTTTATTGCACTTACACACTAGTTTATGAAAGCAGCATTATAGAAAGGGGAGTATGCATTATAAAAGTACTGTACTTAACAAGTGATAATCCTGTCTTAGTACGATGTGTTGCATTTTTAATTAAATAATTGTAATTGAGTTCTACATAAATTCTATGCATTCTTTTCTCACTTACGTTTAATTTGTTTGTTAGCCAGGTTAGATAGGTCTATCCCTGTTCAGCCAAAGAGCTACAATGGCAAGTATAGACAAATGGATAGAAATGCATTATAAAACTGCTGCATTTGGACAGCTGCAAGTCATAATGATGTCTAAGTATGATGTGCTGTTTTCTTAAATAAAATAATTTTAATTGAATGAACAAAGAAGGATAAATATATATGTTATAAAAGTGCATTATTTGTGACACATACCATACGTACAACATACATTGATAGGCTGACCATAACGCCATGCCCTTATTGACTGCCAGTCAACCTGGGAATGCCCATATCTGTGTAAACTTTGTTGTTCTGAGTATTCATTATGTGAGGTTTCCGCTATGTCATCTCAGCCATGTCAGATTCGGTAATGTGTATATATAAAGAAAAAGGTTGGAGGAGTCAAAGAAGACAGAATTAGATGTCACATTATTTTATTATTTCAGTACATAAACCAATATGAGAGATGAGTATGTATTCCTTTGCCACATCCAGATAAGACTGGAAGGCATTAATGTGTTTTATAAAATCAGTTAATCACAATGGTCTGAAATAACAAATGGAATCAAGTATTTGACTGTGCCATATCAGATATAGTCTTCCAAAGCTAATAGTTGTATTTGCAAAAATTTAATTGTGAATGTCATGAATTATTGCTGTCAATATTTTTTAAAATTTTGTCCTGTAAAAAAAAAAATAATCTAATCTCTGTTTCTGAGTATTGAACCAACCGACAATTAAGCTGATGCACTCATTGCCTAATGCAATCACCAGGTTCTATTGGAGCAAGCATGTGTGCTTGATATAATAGTTAAAGTATACCTGCTCAAGATGTATGACAAACTGAAAATACTTCTCTGCTTTGCATTCAGACTTCATGCATACTCATTCCATGCCTCTCTAAGAGGAATTCATCTCTCCTGATACACCTCAAAGTTTTATGCTATCTCTTATGCAGCTGTACAGTAGAGAAAAAGAAAATATGAAAGCATAATGACTAACTTTCTTTTTTGGGTAATGAATGCTCTGTCATAAACTGTTGATGGGTCACTCTACTTACACAACTGAGGGGTGTTTGCAATCTTAAATTTATCCTTCCATCAGCTCAGACGGTCCCAATTGTGCTTCTTCATGTCACTTTAGTGAAGACGGCATTGCTGCCCAGTGTGTAGGATGCCATTTGCACTGGAGACAGCCTTGACCAAGCTATTCCAAGCCCTCAGCCTTATACTGAAACCTGGAATAATCTCGCTGAAGGATGTTGGGAGGCATACAGAATGTACACACTTCAGTACTGTACATGTAAGAGGGGGTAGCTGCAGATTGGCAGTACTAGGTCATTAAGACCTGGAGGCAAACTTACAGTCAAAAAATTAAAAGAAGTACAACAGACTAGTAGGGCATGGAAACACCTTGATTGAGAGTGCACAGCAGTTTGCAGTTCAGTTGGTGTTAAATGTAAGCCATTGTTTAACAATCAGTCCAGCTGTAAGGTGATAACTGATCAATTAGCACAGTCCAGAACATAAGGGAAAGCTACAAGAAATCAAACTGACTTTCTGGT
Organism: Protopterus annectens; assembly: GCF_019279795.1. Taxonomy (NCBI): domain Eukaryota; kingdom Metazoa; phylum Chordata; order Ceratodontiformes; family Protopteridae; genus Protopterus; species Protopterus annectens. The sequence continues at coordinate 1,354,021,995 of NC_056732.1, read as the reverse complement.
TCTCCAATGCGGCTTTCTGTTATCTTTTGCCGGTTCTGCTTCTCTTATTGAATGAAGAGTGCTGGAGATGATGTCAGCAGTGGGCGATGTCCATGGTTCTCACAGCCATGCCTCCCAGGCTCAAAACAGCGTACTTGCAACCCAAGTTTTTGAGGTATGTTAGACTAAAACAATACCCTTGTACATAAGGGGATTGGCAACATGGAGCTGGTTAACATACTGGCAAACTAACATGAGACACGGAAGATTTTTTTTATTTGTAGGTAACCAGTCATCATTCATTTTTCACTAGACTTAATTTGCTTTATTTTTCAAGGCACTTACTGACGTTTTTGGAGTGGGATCGGCCCTCACTAAGACTAACTAAATACACAGGTTATAAATCGTACATTTCATTACTGAACTTTCATAAGATCCACTTTTTCTTTTGCCAGCTGATTGTTGTATCTAACATGTCTCAAATAAATCTCAGTTATGCCCAGGCTCCATTTAGGTCCATAGCTGTAGTTTCTTACCTAGTCTTCATCTCCAAAGAGCATAGATTCTCAACATTGTTTTTATCAGAAGCCTGCTTCTGGGCTAGTTGTTTCTTGTAGGATTTTGATTTCATATCCACCTTTATATTTTTGTTTACACAGTTTAACTATTCATTTTTTCATACTTTCCGTCAAAATCTGTACAACTACTCTGCCAACACATTATATGAACTGGGGAACAGTGCAGAAATTACATGACAAATCTGCTTTCTCTTCATAAAGTTTGCAAATCCCATGTTTATAAAGCAAGCTCCATTATCAAACACTAACTTTCAGTACCACTTATGATAAACTTTTGATTGACTGCTTACAGAGTAATAAAATTCATAGCATACATACTCAAAAGACTTTGGATGAGCATTTATCAATAAACAGAAATGTTTTTACAGGGAATTGGCCAGCACAGTTTACATGCTGTCAACATAATTCCGTTTAAGCCAATCTTGTAGGTATAATGCTGTCACATTTGGGTGAATACTTATTGCTTGATTAACATTCATCTTGCAGTGTTAATTCCTTTTCCACGCCCTGATCCATTGCAGGCCATGGATTGTTACAATTTATATTTTTACTTTTTATACTCTTTCTGGACATTGAGAAGGTAGCAGTTTGTGCAATGGTGCTTGCATTGTTTGGTGGAAGATGCAGTGAATTAAGAAAATAATAGTATATGGGCTAGGAGTTTGACTGTAGCTCAAATAAAGTTTATAAACGTAGGCATATCTCTCACCCTCATAAAACAAAAAGATTTGGACAAAGTTAAAAATAATGTCGAGAACAAAGGCCTAAACATATGGACAGATTTTTAATATTGTTCTTACCCCTGACTAATCCCCACACATTTCTACTGTGCACCCAGTTAGGGTCTCTTTGCAGTGTCTCTGAATCCTAACCTAATTACTCTGTACAAACATGTTGTTTAAGTGAAATCTAGAATGTATTTAAGTAACCTATAAAGAGGCACACAAATATAAATGAACTTTTTGAATGTTGGGCTGGGAACTTGGAAAGCGACCTACAAATATATTGTATAACCTCTATCTTGAATTATACTAATAGTGGAATGGTTTCAATATGTAAATATGTAACAGTTTCTCTGGATTGTATTTCTCTATTGTATTTTACATTGTATTATGCTGTTCTGTCTTATGTCTACTGTATGGAGCTTTTCTCCCCGGGCCTCCGCTGAAAATGGGCATATATCCAGTCGGACCTTCCCAGTTAACAAATGTAGAAGCTACTTGTCTGACAGGCAACAATCAGTCCAGTGGAAAGGAACTCTGTCTACACAACTTCCAGCCACCATAGGTGTCCCACAGGGCTCTATACTGGGCCCGCTGTTGTTCTCTATTTTCACAAATAACCTCAAATGCTCTACACAACATGCCACACTCATACAATATGCAGATGATTCAACTCTGATCTGCTCCGTCTCATCTCCCACCACCCTACGTACACTCACTCAAGATACCTTTATCTCAGTAGAAAAATGGATATCTGGGATCCAGCTAATTCTAAATCCCAAAAAGACAAAACTGCTACTATTTACCCCTAATAGATCAAAAAAAACCCTCTCCTTTACCATAACCTCTAATGACGGCACCACCATCTCTGCTTCTAACCACATCAAACGTCTGGGCATTGAAATAGATAATAATCTCCACTTTGATGTTCACATCTCGCATACCATAAAACTAGTACACAAAAACTAGGCTCCCTATACAGGCATAAGTCCTTTCTCTCACAAAAGCAAGAGAAACTCTTGCACAAAGCCACCTCCTCTCAACTCTATTATGCACCAATCTTTACCCAAATCAGACAATGTGACCTAGACAAACTAGAATCATGCTACAATAAAATAGCCAAGTTTGCTACTAACTCAACCTATAGAACCCATCACTGTGCTGCACTAAAAGAACTAAAATGGCTTGAGCTACCACAGCTACTTAACTATCACCAGCTGGGCACAGCCTACAATATTCTCAAATATCCTGAAAAACCCTCATTATCCAACCTACTTACTATCTATACTACAAACCGATACCTAAGATCCAGTGAAAAATCTCTCCTCTCCATCACCAAGGCTAACAATAATGCAGGAAAGCTCTACTCCCACACGTTGCCAGAAATTGGAACTCTCTTCCCTATCTGTGTCCACTGCCCTCCACATCCATATTCAAAAACTCCCTCAAATAGCACCTTCTTAGTACATGGTTATGCCCTTGTATCACATAACCCTACCCATACTACTATTAACTCCCCAAATTCCTCTCTGATCACATGCTGGAGCTCTGATCCCCTGTAGGCTTGGTCATCTGAAAGTGTACTTTTAACTGTAGAATCTTACTTGATATATTTTCTTTTCTTACCAAAGTATGTCTGACATTGTCTTTTTACCCATGTTCTATATCTTTTACCTGGAGTGTTTTTATTAATTCTTGTTATATTACTATGCTCAGCATACATGATGTAACCTGTTTTGTGTATTATGCTGGATGTACTGTATTTGTATAACTTGATGTTGGAGCTTTTCTCCCCGGGCCTCCGCTGAAAATGGACCTGGTCCAGTCGGAATTTCCCGGTTAACAAATGTAAAATAAATAAAAATAAATAAATAAAATAAAGAAATAAATAAACTTTGAAAGTTTCTAGAATAACAGGTGTTCTGTTAGCATGCATTTTTTAATAATATGAAGTCTGAAACTTAAATGTCATTATTTAGTGACTTCATTCTTTAGTGATTTGCCAGAAAACTACAAATTTTATGAGGAACAGACCAAAAATACGAAGCAAAAGTCTAGACATTTTATGAACATAGTCTGAAATATGAGCTGAAAAATATTAACGTAGGTCGCCATTGAATTAAGAGATGTGTTGTCCTATCTCGCCTTCATTCTTACCCAGGATGGGCTCGGAAATGATCCTCAGATCTGCCTCGGCCTTATATCAAGCTCGAGGTCCACTAGCTTGTGGCTAAAGCCTGTCCCAGCATGCACTAGGAAAGCTTCCCAGATCTCGTTTGACGCTAAACAAGACCGGGTGCTGGTTCTACTGGCTCTGGCTAAGTATACTGTTAATACTAGCCAATATTGTTGGAAATTGTTTATTCCTAATTATTTTTACTCTAGTTAAATAATTTGGTGTTGGTTGTGGTTATTTTTGCTTTGTTCTGCTGATTTTTTTGCTGCTGGCCGTCATTTTCCATTAGGCCTTTTTTCCCCCTATTCCGGCCTCCCCTTTTTGATAGCCCATTTTAGTTAGAGGGTACTCCTTACTTTTGTTTACTCAAGAAACTGTTAAAAGTTAGTTTGTTTAAATTAGAGAACTACTTTACCCTAAGCCCGTTTAAGTTAGAGGGCTCCCCCCTTATTTCATTCCTCTGGGCATAACCTGTTTAAGTTAGAGGGCTGTGCCATTCTCTCATTACTTTCCCTTACAACTAATAGTTCTGTAACTGTTTGTGGTTACTGTTTTATTGTTGTTGTAGTTGTTGTTAAAAAAAATTGTTCTAGCCTTTTTCTCCTGTCACTATTCCTTTTGTGATAATGTCCTCTAAAGAGTCAAAACCCTCTGGGTTTAAAAAATGTGAGGAATGTGGACAGAAAATGTCCCTCACTGATTGACACACTATTTGTGTGTATTGCTTAGGAGCTGTCCACCTCCATGAGTCTTGTTCGATTTGTCACTCCTTCAACCACAGGGCACTTCTGGAGAGAAAAAAACAAATTAATATTAAGAGGTCTCTTAAAACCCCCTTTCTTGGAAGCAATACAAGAAAGTCTGGGTTCTTCAAAGTCTGACAAGTCTCCTTCCACAAAATTGGACAAGTCTGGGAAGAAATCTTCCTCTTCCAGTGCTCCTTCGGATACTTCTAATAAAATGACAAAAGTTTCTACTTCGGATCCTAAGGGCATCAGATCCGAGAGCTCTACTGCTGTGGCACCATCAGTCTCGGTGCCAGTTGAGTTTTTGTTGTGGAGCTAGTTCCCTGTCTTGGAACCATTCTCCCCTACTCTCAGATCACCTTTGCTCCAACCATATAAGTCTCCAGCCCCCTCAGATCCAGAAATACAGGGTCTGTTAAGGACACTGGCGCTTGCCAAGCTGTTATTGGATCTAACCCCGAGGGCTTTGGATCTGACCACTTCCTCCCCTTCTCCTTCAGTTCCTCCTCCGACTGTGATCTAGGGCCTCAGAGCTGGAATGTCCGGAGCTGATATTGCTGGAACCATCAGAACAGAAACCTATTATGGGATCTTTGGATCCAGTCATCACTTCGACATCATTGGCTCCATCGGAGCTTGAGGAGTCTAGGAGCTGACTCTCTCCGTTCAGGTCCAGGGAGGTGAGTCGGATCGGACAGTTGTCAGATCTGAACTTGCCTCTCGGGGCATCAGCTCAGGTGACCTTGGCTCCTACCTCAGCCTGGGAGCTGTCCTCCTTGATTCTGGGCATTCCCTTCGGTTCTTTGGATCCAGGGATTTCCTCAGATCAGGAATGGGGGGATTTTGAGGTGATGATTAGAGTCAGTCCACTGTCATCTCTGGACGTTCTTCCCCCTAAGGCACCAGTGTCTGCCTCTATACCCTTACATCCACAGGGATGCAGAAATCCCAGGCCTCAGAATGCCCTACATGGTCTGCCCACTCTTCTGAAACCTCTCCAGAGTACCCCTCTGAAGAGGTCCCTTGGAAGAGGTTATGTAAGAGGAAGCATTTAGACTCCCCTGAGGAGTCCATTACTTTGGCTATGGACCTTTGGAGACATCTTAGAAATACTTGAACAGAGAGGTGGCCTGAAGTCCACCAACCCTTCAACAGAGAAATTTATCTACCTGAAGGCCTTTGGATCTCACCCTTCCTCCACTTGTGTGCCTCCGCCTTTTGACGAACTTCTGGACTTAGTTTTTTGAAAGGTGTGGGAGTCTCCAGAATCTGTGGAACCTGTTCCTCGGAGGCCAAATAAGTTCATCACCTCCCCCTCAGACAAAAACTTTTTAACTAAGGGAGTCCCAGTAGATGCCATGGTGGTGGCAGCAGCCACCAAGCAGGAACTCTCAGAGACATCTTCTTCTGTCCATCCACTGAACAAGGAGTCTCACATGATGGACATGTATGGAAAGTGCATTTTTTCTTCAATGACTTTTGCTCTCAGATCGCTGAATTACCTGACCCACTTTACCAGATTACAGATAGATCTCCTGAAGGAGTTAGAAGTTATTTTCCAAGGTTCAGTAGCTGAAGGGGTGTCAGAGAAAGTTTCCTCTCAGCTCTGTACCTTAAATTCAGTGGTCAACTTCTCCATGAGACTGACTTCTTATGCAGCAGGTGGAGCAAATAAAGCAGCAGGTTCAGGAATTTCCCTAAGGAGACATTGCTGGAACTGCTTGTGTGACTTTGCGAAGCCTTTAAATCTTCCTTTGTGAATGCCCTGTTTGATGGCTCATCCCTGTTCAAGTCCAAAGTCAAGGACACACTAACCAGGTGTGAACAAGAAGGAAAGATTCTTTCTGCCATAGGAGTCTGTTTTTCCCTACCTACCAGACCATATCCCAATGGTCAGAAATGAAGTGGGAAAATGTGGTTTTCAAAATCCCAGAGAGCTTTCCAGGACACACATGGTCAGTCTGCCCCCAGGGTAAGAGGAAGAAGTAGTAATGGAAGATGCCGACCATGCAGCCGAGGGGGTCCGCAGAGTCAGGGTGGCAGAGAATCTTTCTTTGGTAAGCCCTTTCAGCACTCCTATAGGGATGCCCACCTGTCCGTCTCTGGATGCTTTCAGGGGTCGCTTATCTTTGTACCCAAAAGCCTGGCTAACAGTAACAAAACCACTCCGATGGAATGGGTAACACTGTCAATGTAGTGGTATAATACTTAAATATCCAGACAAGTTCTTCAAAAATTGGTTACGATGAAATCCAACGTAATAATATATCCAACAGATACACAAGCTGCAACAAACACGTTGAACAAACTGCTCCAAAAATAAAGCAAATGCTTCAAACACCATTTATTTCTTACAGAACTGTACACTGAAAACGTTGACCTAGGTTTCGTCTGTCTCCACAGACTTCATCAGAATACAATAATGGGTAACTAAGCTACTTAAATAGTAACCGCCAAACCAATTACCAATTGTTCAATTAATTAGTTTAAAACCAAAATACGTTAAAAATACAATAAATATAATAAATACAATTAAGTCATGAATTATGTATATGTAATATGTAGTGTCAAATATGTCTAACGATAAATTTAAAATAACATAATAATAAAATAAGACAAATATTGAATGTACCCATAAATATCTTAAAAATATATATATATATATATATATATATATATTTATATATGTATATATAAATATATTTTAAAAAATGTGTATGTATATAAATGTTATGTGATTTATTATAAATATAGGTATATGTATATATATCATAATGCAAATATACATATATCAAAAATAAAATGGATGTTAAGTTTTATTATGATCGTGATTTTGTAAGCTATCTTGTAGGTTTGTTAATTGTTTATTAATATTGATTATAATTCTAATATTAATGTTAATGTTATATTAATACTATCAATGGTACTAATCTAAAAATCACAGTCACAAAAATCCTTAAAATTGTATTTAGTACAATATATGTACAAATGTACAATTAAATTATATTAATATTAACTGATAATTTTATTTCATTGGTTTTGCTAAATAATGATTAAATATTTCTGCAACTACAACAATTAAAACACATAAAGAATTTTTTAATTATATATAACATTAAAATGTTTGTTTACTTACCCTTAAGATATTAAGTCTTAGGATAGGCTTAATACTACAGTATTCATTTAAACCAGGTCGATTATGGGCGTTTAACAAAATTTGCATTCTCAGTTCTTGTGCATCTAAATCATAAACAGTGGTCCTACCCTGTGGGTCATGTTTAATATGTGAAACATCAAAAAACTTGAAGTGATGATTAGTACATTGTGCAATGTGTCTTGCTAAAGCGTTAGTAGTTTTAGAATTTCTAATATCCGACAAATGTTCCTTAATTCTGTCCCTCATATGTCTACTCGTTTTCCCGGCATAAAATGCATCACATTGTTGACACAAGGCAATGTAAACCACATTAGTAGAATAACAATTAAAATGACCTCCTATTTTGATATTATAATGGTTAACCTTAATACTTCTGTCAGTATTGAGGACATGGGAACATGTGGAACACCTACCACACTTGAAATTGCCAACCCGTTTATTGGGGATAATTACCCTATTAACCATAACCCTTTCGAATAGACATTTGAATGATAAATCCTTTCTAAAAATATATGGAATTTTTCCTTGAAAAAGTCTTCCCAAGTTATTGTCAGTAACTACCAAATTCCAATTCTTATTAATAATAGTTTTAATAGTGTGGTCTCCTTTAAGGCCCCCGAGCCGGCGGAAAACAGTACTCAAGCCGCTGAATCACTTACAAATGCCTTCTACCAGCACCTGCAGGACTGCATGGATAAGGCAATCCCAAGCAAAACAAAGACTCTTTGTACCAAAGGCAAGCGTCCAGTCTGGTGGACCCCAGCCATAAACAAACTCTACAACAAAAGGAGGAAGCTACTACAAGATAGAGCAAAATCCTTAAAAGGTAAGACACCCTTGATCACTATAAGTAAAAAACTAAGAGCTCTCATAAAATCATCCAAAGCAAATTTTGAGAGAAAAATAGCTAAAGACTCAAAAGGCAATCATAAGGCCTTCTTTAGCTATGTTAGAAACCTGGGAGGAAACTCCCAGATATGCTCAGAACTAGTTCAAAATGATGTGAAGATTACTGATCCTACAGACACTGCCAACATACTGGCTGACAGGTTCAGTGCAAACTTCTCCCCTCCCCAAAGGAGAGATATCTATACCAGCGATTGCAGCCCCCAAACATCTCCAATGCCCAAGTGAGAACTGCTCTCTCCAAAGCAAAAACACAGCATCCATGGGACCTGATGGTGTCCCCGGCTGTGTGCTCCATGAACTCAATGAGGAATTAAACCCACAGCTAGGACAGCTGTTTAATCATAGTCTTACCTCTGGATCGTGCACCAGGAGTGGCGCACTGCAACTGTGGTCCCACTTCACAAAGGCGGTGCCTCCACCGACCCTGGAAATTACCGCCCATTAGCTTGACAAGCCTTATCTGCAAAGCCATGGAGAGGATCATAATGGACCTCATAAATAAAGACATAGGGAATTTGCAGACTTTGGATCCATCCCAGTTTGGCTTTGTCAAAGGCAGATCATGCCTTCTAAACTTGGTTGACTTTTTGAAACAGTCACCAAAGCCATTGATAAGGAAAGGCAGTCCATACAGCCTACCTCGATCTGGCGAAGGCCTTCGATACAATACCCCACTCGGGTATCATTGAAAAACTCATCAGCTTAAATGTTAACCCATACATCACAAGATGGGTTGCAAACTGGCTGAGTGACAGAACCCACAGGGTCAGAGTTGCTGGCGCCATGTCAGACTCAAAGCCTGTCACAAGTGGTGTACCACAGGGCTCAGTCCTGGGCCCACTCTTGTTTGGCATCTACTTTTCTGAAGTACAAGCAAACACAGTAGGGTTATGGCTGACAAAGTTTGCAGATGACTGCAAACTGGGCCATAGTAGAAAACACATCTGACACAGATATCCTTCAGAAGGGTCTCACAGAAACGGATAACTGGTGCCAGAGCCATGGCCTAAAGTTAAATGCCAAAAAATGCATAGTCATACCCTTCAGGAAAAACAAGGTTACCCCTAGCTACCAAATAGGTGGCAATCCACTGAGCACAGAAGAAGTTATCAGGGACCTGGGGACCCAGGTTGATAGTAGTCTGTCATTCGACACCCATGTAGCTAAAGTAGTTAGGAAGACCTTCTACATTGCCCACCTTATCATGAAGGGATTCTCATCTAGATCAAGGGAGGTCATAGTCTCCCTATACTCATCACTCATCAGACCAATGATTGAGTACAATGCCCCATTCGGAATGTATCTGACCCGACACTTGCAGCAGCTGGAGAGGCCACAAAGTTCCTCACCAAAAGGATAAAGTCTCTCAAAGATCTCTCCTATGCTGCCCGACTGAAATAACTCCAGGTCTATTCAGTCGCTTACGACTTGCTCAGAGGTGACCTTTGCCTAACATACAAGGCCATGTCAAACCCAGATTTGATGAATATGCTTCACCTCAAAAATCTAGATCCGTCAGAGCCACAAGGCGGAGACTTAAACCTCGACACGGCTATTAATAGGACGTGCTGGAGGGATAGATTCATCACCCAAAGACTCCCTATGCTGTGGAATAAAATCCCGGTATATGTGAGGCAGAGCACCTCGCTGGCCTTGTTCAAGAGAAATCTTGACCAATGGATGGGAGATCGCAGATATACCCCAGGGATTACCTCAGTGTCACTGCTCGACAGAGGCACAGCAAAATAATGGGTATAGTTCCCCATACTAAAGGGGTGGCGTAAGCCACAAAACTATGGGCTAGGCTTGTAAATGCCCTCGGGCAGATAGCCTAGTATGAACCTATGAACCTATGAACCTATGAACGTGGGAGATGTCATTAAACATGGTAATATAAAAGGGAATAGTGTTAAAATTATATTGTGTATTTTTACTATTATTTCCCAAGTTTGAACCCATACTGTTGTCAAAATTTAAAATGGCTTTGTATATCCCTGTCTCTCTTTTAAATTTTACCTCTTCATAAATATTAACACATAATTCCTCGGGATAACCCTGATTAATAAATAGAGACATCATAAAACGTATTTCTTCAATAAATTCCACTTCATTGCTGACCATTCTTGCAGCCCTGACCATTTGGCCCTTAACTATGGCCTTTTTCTGGTGGTCAAGGTGCCAGCTTTCAAAATGTAAGTAAGAATTTGAAAAGGTAGGTTTTCTAAAGATATTAGATTTTAGTGTACTGTTAACTTTATCAAAAGTTAACTTAATATCTAAATAGGTAATTGTCTCACAATTAATCTCATATGTAAATTTCAAAAACCATATACTGTTATTAATGTGCTCTAAGAATGCCTCCAACAATGCTTGATCACCATCCCAAACAATGAACAGATCGTCCAGAAATCTTGAATAAAATCTGATATGTGAATAAAATTCAGTGTTGAACAAATAATGAAGTTCCCAATAGGTCATAATAAAATTTGCAAACATGAGGGCGCAAGCAGCCCCCATGGCTACTCCACTCACTTGTCGATAATAATTACCTTCAAAATACAAATAATTATGTTTTAGTACAATTTCCATTAATTTAATTAGCACATTAATTCTATCCTGGTCACATAGATTAGTCTCAAAAAGTTGCTCCTCCAACCAAACTAATCCAGTTTCATATGGTATCACTGTGAATAGGTTGCATACGTCCATAGTAATAAACATGTAACCCTGATTAAATTTAAATGAATTTATTTTACCCAAAAAATCCCATGAGTCTTTGACAATGTAAGGAAACTTTGCCATTCCCATTTTAAAATGATGATCCAGGAATTGACTTATAAAATAAGTTTTACTCCTTTTGCCATCTACTGTGGGTCTAAATTGTAAATTGTCGAGCCCCTTATGTATTTTTGGTATTCCAAAAATACCGCTCACTACAGGGTAGTCATTACATAAAAAATTCCATTCAACTTCTGAAATTTCACCTTGGTATAACATGTCCCTAAGTGCCAAGTCAATCTTTTTATATGCAATATTAATTTCGTTTCTACTGACTTCCTCATAAGAATCTCCCAATAACATAGAGGACATGTAAGAAATCTAATCATTTTTATCCACAACCACCACACCACTACCCTTGTCGGGTTTCATAATTCTGATGTTATTGGTGGTTAATATGTTTTTATAAATTGCCTGTTCCTGTTTGGTCATGTTCGTGTGCATAGGTTGTTTATAATTCATAAAGAATTGTCTTAGATCTATCTCACTAATTTTTTCAAATGTTGCTACTCTATCATTCATAGGTGGATTATACACACTAGGTTTTGTCATAATAATAAATCATAACGATCATAATAAAACTTAACATCCATTTTATTTTTGATATATGTATATTTGCATTATGATATACATACATATACCTATATTTATAATAAATCACATAACATTTATATACATACACATTTTTTAAAATATATTTATATATACATATATAAATATATATATATATATATTTTTAAGATATTTATGGGTACATTCAATATTTGTCTTATTTTATTATTATGTTATTTTAAATTTATCGTTAGACATATTTGACACTACATATTACATATACATAATTCATGACTTAATTGTATTTATTATATTTATTGTATTTTTAACGTATTTTGGTTTTAAACTAATTAATTGAACAATTGGTAATTGGTTTGGCGGTTACTATTTAAGTGGCTTAGTTACCCATTATTGTATTCTGATGAAGTCTGTGGAGACAGATGAAACCTAGGTCAACGTTTTCGGTGTACAGTTCTGTAAGAAATAAATGGTGTTTGAAGCATTTGCTTTATTTTTGGAGCAGTTTGTTCAACGTGTTTGTTGCAGCTTGTGTATCTGTTGGATATATTATTACGTTGGATTTCATCGTAACCAATTTTTGAAGAACTTGTCTGGATATTTAAGTATTATACCACTACATTGACAGTGTTACCCATTCCATCGGAGTGGTAGTGGTTCATATACTTGTGGTTAACAGTAACAAAAGACAAGTGGGTACAAAGCATCATATCCAGAGATTACTCCATACCCTTTTCCTTCCCCGTCCCAAACATAAAAACATCCCAGACATTCCACCCAGTCAAAGGCAACAAGCAATGTTAGAAATTCAAAAGCTGCTAGACAAAAGAATCATCCAAACAGTCCCCACAGACCAAATAGGATCTGGAACTTACTCAAGATTCTTTTTAGTTTCAAAGAAAATGGGACTGGAGAACAATTCTGGATCTCAGCAACCTAAACAAATCTGTAAGAAAGTCCAAGTTCTGGATGGTAACACTGCAGTTAATTCTCCCTTTTCTGGGACAAAACAATTGGATGTGACCTCCAGGATGCGTACTACCACATAAGAATGGACAGGCGATCCAGGAGATACCTGCACTTTCTGCTGAGAGCCAGTCACTACCAGTTTTGAGCTCTGCCCTTTAGCCTCTCAACAGCCCCCAGAGTGTTCACCAAATTTATGGCAGTAGTTGCGGCTCACTTGAGGCTCCTAGAATTCCGGGTGTTTTCTTATTTAGACAACTGGCTCCTAACCGCCATCACCAAGCATCTACTAATAAAAGCAAGAAATACCATCTTGCAGCTCTGCTGTCACTTAAGAATCACAATAAACTACGAGAAATCTGCCTTGCTGCCTTCTCAGCGTGTTGTTTTTATAGGAGTGGAATTGGATACAACAAGGATGATGGCCAAACTTCCGCCAGAAAGAGTGCAAGTTTTACGATGTCAGGTCTTAAATCTTCTGGCAAAGAAAAAAGCACAAGCAAGGACAGTCCTTAAAAGTCTTGGGGACATGGCATCAGCAATAACCTTGATCCCATTAGCATATCTACACATGCGAATTTGGCTACTGTCCAGTCGGTGGTCAATGCAGGATCTGCCCACGTCCCACAAAATTTTGATAATGGAATCTTGCAAAAAATTCCTTCATTGGTGGCTTTACTCCACTCATATTATGCTAGGTCAACCCTTTGTACTTCCCCAACTGTTAGCCACAGTGACCACGGACGCTTCTCAGATAAGGTGGTGGGACATTACCTGGCCAAGACATTCCAAGGCACTTGGCAGGATCACGAGGCCCATTTGCATATCAGTGTCCTAGAGATGAGAGCAGTAATTCTGGCATTGCAAGCATTCCAGGATTCTCTTCCGCTGGGAACTGTTGCAGTTCAGACAGACAACATGTCAGTTGTATAGTACATAAACAAGGAGGAACCAGATCTTACCCACTTTGTTGGGAGGTCCTGGCTGTGGGGCACCTTCTCCCAATGCTTTCTGATAGAAACACACATCCTGGGGAAATCCAACGTGATAACAGACAGACTCAGCAGAGCACTTCTGATGCCTCATGAATGGTCCCTAAAACAGGAAGTAGCAGAAAAGATTTTCTGTAAATGGGGCCAGCCTTGCTGTGACCTTTTTACCACTTCCATGAATGCCAAATGCAGCAGTTACTTTGCCATTATCCCCCTCCCTCCGGGGGAGTCACCAAGGGATGCACCTGTGCACGATTGACCCTTGGGTCTCCTCAAGCTTTTCCTCCCTTTCCATTAATACCCAAAGTTCCTCAGAAATCCAGCTGCTTGGGAAGGGACTTGATACTTATCACCCTGTACTGGCCTCGACAAATATGGTTCCCCTTCCTGTGGCCTCATCTTCGGGTGGAGCCTTGGATTCTGGACCCAGTTCTGGACATTCTGACTCATGCATCAGGAACGCTACATCCTTCTGTTCAAACCCTCAAATTGACAGCTTGGCTGCTCTGATTCCAACTATAGCCAGGCTTCCTAACCTCTCTTCATCAGTTAAACACATCCTAATATCTTCTCATAAGGCTTTAACGACAAAGATATGTAAAAGCAAGTGGAAAAGATTACCTTATGGGTGTCTCATAATCATATTGACCCATTTTCTGCCCCATTAAATTCCATATTAGAATTCTTGGCAAAACTATTCAATGAAGGCACAGACGCAGCTACCATTAGAGTTCAGCTAGCAGCGATATCCATCTTCCATTTAGGTGAATCAGGCCTGAATATTATGTGTCATAGACTATGCTAAGCCTTTCTTAAAGGAACATTATTATTAAGACCACCTATCAAAGACCCTCCAGCACCATGGGACTTGAATTTTGTCTTATCTTGTTTTATTTTTCCTCTGTTCGAGCCAGCATCATCTTGCGAACTCAAATATTTGACATGGAAAACTATTCTATTTGTACCAATTACTTCTGCTAGAAGAGTGTCAGAGCTGCAAGCCTTGTCAATAAAGCCCCCACCCCCATTTGATATTTCACAGAGACAGGGTCTCCTTACCAACAAACCATTCCTTTTTACCCAAAGTATGTTCAGAATCAAATTTGAACCAATCCATAGAGCTTGCCAGTCTTTTATCCAAATTACGAGAATAAGGCAGAATAGACACTTTCTAAATGGCTTTCAGATTGCATAACCTTTGTTTATAAATCTCAAAACAGAGATCTTCCCCATAGAGTTAAAGCCCATTCTACAGGAGCCATTGCAACCTCTTCCACCTTTCTGGCTAGACTGCCAATTGATACAATTTGTGCTGCGGCAACGTGGGCAAGACCACATACCTTTATTACTCATTACAATGTTGATTTGGACTCCAGGAGCAGGGCCTTCTTTGGTTCCACGATTCTGAAGAATGTTCTCCCTTGAACACCCAAGAAAGATGGTGCTAGGGACACTGTCCTATCCTGGTGAGAATGAAGGTGAAATACAAGAACACATAAAGAAGTTATGTATTCACCATAACGTTCCATGTGTGTTGTCCATCATTGCCTTCATTCTTACATCCCACCCTCCTACCCCCCCCCAGCCTTTAACTCCTGGAAGACCGAGTTGGTGCAATTGGATATAATTATTGTTATTCTTTGACCTTCTTTATTGCTTTCTACGGTATTAAACTACCTTAATTTTGTATTCTTTTATTATAACTGCAAACAAGATCTGGGGAACTTTCCTAGTGCATGCTGGGATAGGATTTAGCTATGAGCTAGTGGAAAACCTTGAACTTGTATATAAGGCCGAGTCGGATTTGATGATCGGATCCAAACCCATCCTGGTAAGAATGAAAGCGAAGATGGACAACACACATGGGACGTTATGGTGAGTATGTAACTTCTTTTTTGCAGCAGCAGCTAAGCAGAGACAAGAGTAGGTCATTATTTACTGCATGACTGTTTAGTCCTGATTTGATCTGTGTTAACATGAGTTGGAAAGTGGAAAAGGTTAGGAAAGACAGTAGGAAGGTTGACAGTGGAGGAGGAAGAATTTTTAAATGCTGTGGATGAGTTAACAGTAGACAGCTCTGGTTACTGGGAAAGTGAAACACCAGTAGAAAATATGTACAGTTGTTACCTATAAGATTGTGGCATAATGCATTAAAATCTAGTTATGAACAGCCAACTGGATACAGGGTAATGTCTAGCATAATGTAAATGGAAATGCACTTTATGTGCTTTTAAACCCATGGCAGATGCACATTTGGACTATTTTGTTGTTTCATAAACTTATATGCTTCCTTGTGTTCATTTGCTGAGGTTTGGATGGAGGGTCATGATGAATTCTTGTGAGATATAAATAAGTTCTCTAGCATATATGACAGACGTCCACATTACTAGTGACACTGCTTTGTGTTGTCAACCTTTACAAAATCTCATATGTCACAACATCCATTATGAATAATGAGAAGAGGTGAGTTTACAACACCTTTGTAACATCAATTCACATGGAGTACAGGGTACAATTTTTAGCATTTACCACAGACTTTTGCCTGTTCATTTCATGTACAACATTAGGTGTCAATATTTTTTCTGAATCCAGTCATAAAAACATCTGTAAAGTGGATTTGAACCCTCATTATGTGGCCTCTTTGTCTATGCACACTTCACTTATACCTTGTGCCACAGAGGTAGGTGGAATTTCTCCCAGTTCAGTGTTCAGAGTGCTGATGGAAGCGCACTGATGCTAGTAAAAATTGTGCTACTGATGACGGCCCAAATTAAGCACTGTTCACTGCCAGGGACTGCTGCCAGTTAAGAGTGCACAATGCCAAACAGCATGCAAAGGATGAAGGGACAAAACAAACAAAAAATTAAATAAAGGAGATATTATGAAACAAGTAGTTAAAATGTACAATTATGATGTTTTCTTAACTTTGTTGTCATGCTACACAAACATATGGTCTTTAAACATCACTACATTCACATAACCAACACCTTCTCTGGATTTGAACCATCACACCATGGCATTAGCAACACACATTTGAAATCATTATCACTATTTGCCATAGACACAGACATATACTAGGAAGAAGAAAAAGTAGATTACATGTACTCAGGATGTGACATTGTATTAATTCACATTACAGGTACAACAGAACTAAGTTCTGAAAGTTGTCCTTTGTAATTTACTGTTAGATGCATGGATGAATAGAATATTTGAAGCAATTAGGCTAATATTTCCTCACACTATATAAAACAAATGTTTACAATACTGTAGCTCTTTTTTCTGTTTATTTTGTGAGCCTCATTCCTTTATTTATGTTTTTCGAACAATACTACAATGTGATTTGCTTTGACTTTGATCCCTGTTTCAATGAGTAATCTACTTCCTTTGAATTACAGAAAGCAGGGTCATAAACAGTTCATACAAATGTTAAGAATGTTGCTCTCTTAAGTCAGTCAATGTACGCACTTTCTTGTCTTTTCTCCCTGACACACCCTTAGCAAGTGTACATCAAAGAGGACTGACTGTGAAACATTGATGTTCCTGTAGGCAGACTAATCATTCACAAGTGCAAGCCCTTAGCAGCTAACACCTCTCAGTGCTTGTCCTTGCAGTTCTAGGGTGTGTGCACACAATCGTGCTGATCCTTATATCATGTTTAATTGCCCTGCACTTAGCGCAGATTCTGGAATTCATGAATGCTAATGAGTTCACTCCTCATTTGCATAGTCACAGTGCTCAGAGGGCTGAATGTGCACTATATAAATGTAATTGTGTACCAAAGGAACTAGTATCATAGTAGGGGAAAGTGATTGGGTCCAGAGAGCTTGATACTGATATTTGTTTTCAAAATTTGTCTGTAGTTTAACAACTGACTTGCTGCAAGGTAAGTTGCTGGTTTCTACAAATTGATTTATTTTAAACTTACTAATGGATTATATTTCACAACGTACCCATTGGTTTACTGCCTGCATTTTCCCCCTCACCATTGGCATAGCCTTGTATATCAGTTATTTCTTGTCCATTAAATATGTTTGTAAAGAATGTTACCTGACATTATGGAAAGTTTTATCTGGGAAGATGACCAGGTATTGCAGAAGAGTGTAATGTTACTTATTAGCAAGGTCAAAGGGTTTTGCATTATTAGCCCATAAAATGTGTTAAGCCTGTGATACATACCTGCCTGCCCTCCATGCAAGTGGGTATCCCATGAAAGTTTTATCCATTTTTACTTGAAAAGTGTAAATTATTTTTGTTAATGCAGTGTATTACACAGTTTCACAACTGTTGTCCTCCTAATATAATTTTAGCAATGTTTTTCATTTCCTTTCTCTTTTTTTGATGGGGGGAGGTGGGATTCTGTATTAACTGCATACTCATATGGGACATTACTTTTTCAGTTATTTTGTGCATGATGGATGGATACAGTCATACATATTTATTTTGTTAACAATCAGTTGTGGATTACTTTTATTTTTCATCTCATACAGGGCTACAGTGCCTAAGACATCTTTATCATGTAAACTGCCATACACTGACACAGAGACTAAAGTCATCATCCAGGCACTACATTGAGAGGGGTCATTCCTCTTAGATGGAGGCAGAGGTGACAAGTCCTCCCGTGACTATATCTGGCAGCAGGTGGTCAATGACATTAATGCAGTAGAAGTGCATGGCCGTATCTAATCAAAAATAAGGCATAGGGCTAGTGACATGATCATGCAGATGAGAGTTAGGAAAGCTGCCGTTGCTCAGAAATGTATCGCTATGGGGAATGGTCCTGCTACCAAACCACCCCTGTCTGAAACACAGGCATTCCTTTCTCCTGTCAGAGATCCGGACAGCTCAGCTCAGAGTTCACACAGAATCTTTGATGTTGATGCTGATATGGAAGACAACCCGTGTGTGTCTAATGCTAAACTTCCAGGTATGCAATATAATTAAATATATATATATATATATATATATATATATATATATATATATATATATATATATATAGACACAGATATATGTGTATATATGTTATTTCTGATTTGTGTACATGTATAAATATGTATATAATATAACACAGCACAGTCCAACCCCATCCCTGTTAACCTACATGGATTCTCTCAGATAATATCATCTACCACACGTACAGGTAACAATAACCAAAAAGAGAGTATACTAGACTGGATACTCACCAACAGTCATCCCCAGAACTATATGTCTGGAACTCTCCCTAATGATCTTAGTGATCACCTGCTCACATACATCATGAAAGACAAAATTAATTGTACAAGCTTACCTATTTATAGGTCTATCAGATCCAAGAAAAACTTTGACCCAACTAAATTTCAACTTGAACTCAAATCATGTAACTGGACAAAACTAAAGTTCCTTCCCCTTGATAAGGCAGTGTCATCATTTAACAATTCATTCCTTACTATACTTGACTCGCATGCCCATAAACGCTCAATAAGAATTAAAACTCAACTAGCACCCTGGCTAACAACAGACACCAAAGCCAAAATAACAACTAGAGGCAAAGCGTGGGATAAATGTCGCACTACCAAACTATCCCTAGATCGTATCAAATTCCAACAACTTAGAAATGAGACTAAAAAAGCCATCATACTAGATAAGAAAAATTACTTCTACAATCTGCAACATAAACATCAGAATAACCCTCAAAAGTACTGGGCAGGCATAAATAAACTTCTCCAACCAGGCAAATCCACTACTC